>NW_027018105.1:0-80535 GCF_032854445.1 Liolophura sinensis | reverse complement strand
CCTAGCAATTGTCTTACTTTTAAGTCCAAGACAATCTCAATGTCTTTATCTACGTGTAGAAAAACCACACCATTTGTACATAAAAAACACAAGGTACTTGATACAGTCTGCTGTAAAAAGTACAACTGACCACACGACCCCACATGAATAAGGTGCCAAAAGATGCGGGAATTGAGCCAGGTATCGGCAGCTGTTGAAAAATTGCAAATTTCCCTGGTTTCCATGGAGTAAGAGCCGTTGCTAGGCACGTGATTATGACATCAATGATCATTGAATTGTCGCTACAGCCAAAAGTATTGGTCGGAGAGCAAACGCGGATGGCACCATTCGATTTCTCGTCACAAAATACGTCAGATTAGCCTCTTACTGGTAGCACTGGAACAGTTTTTCCACTTTTGCATTTTTGCCTGGTCTTTTTGTTAATTGAAACCGGCTACACTGTACTCTGTACAATCGCGACTGGTCATTACTATATTCAACTTTTGACTATAAGTTATGTGCCCTTCGGTAGCCCAGAAGACCTGAAATCTTTGGGCTAAGCCCATTTAACTCACCCAGCAATTGCCTTACTTCTAAGTGCAAGACAATCTCAATGTCTTTATCTACGTGTAGAAAAACCACACCATTTGTACGTGAAAAACACAAGGTACTTGATACAGTCTGCTGTAAAAAGTACAACTGAACACTGACCCACTTCAGTAAGGTGCCAAAAGATGCGGAATTGAGCCAGGCATCGGCAGCTGTTGAAAAATTGCAAATTTTCCTGGTTTGCAGGGAGTAAGAGCCGTTGCTGGGCACGTGATTATTACATAAATGATCATTCAATTGTCACTACAGCCCAAAAGTATTGGTCGGAGAGCAACGCGGTTTGCACCATTCGATTTCTCGTCACAAAATACGATGGATTAGCCTCTTACCAGCAGCACTGGAACAGTTTTTCCACTTTTGCATTTTTACCTGGTCTTTTTTGTTAATTGAAATCGGCTACACTGTACTCTGTACAATCGCAACTGGTCATTACTATATTCAACTTTTGACTATAAGTTATGTGCCTTTCGGTAGCCCAGAAGACCTGAAATCTTTGGGCTAAGCCCATTTAACTCACCCAGCAATTGTCTTACTTCTAAGTGCAAGACAATCTCAATGTCTTTATCTACGTGTAGGAAAACCACACCATTTGTACATAAAAAACACAAGGTACTTGATACAGTCTGCTGTAAAAAGTACAACTAAACACTGACCCACATTTATAAGGTGCCAAAGATGCGGAATTGAGCCAGGCATCGGCAGCTGTTAAAAAATTGCAAATATTCCTGGTTTCCATGGAGTAAGAGCCGTTGCTGGGCACATGATTATGACATAAATGATCATTGAATTGTCGCTACAGCCAAAAGTATTGGTCGGAGAGCAACGCGGTTTGCACCATTCGATTTCTCGTCACAAAATACGTCGGATTAGCCTCTTACCAGCAGCACTGGAACAGTTTTTCCACTTTTGCATTTTTGCCTGGTCTTTATGTTAATTGAAATCGGCTACACTGTACTCTGTACAATCGCGACTGGTCATTACTATATTCAACTTTTGACAATAAGTTATGTGCACTTCGGTAGCCCAGAAGACCTGAAATCTTTGGGCTAAGCCCATTTAACTCACCCAGCAATTGTCTTACTTCTAAGTGCAAGACAATCTCAATGTCTTTATCTACGTGTAGAAAAACCACACCATTTGTACGTGAAAAACACAAGGTACTTGATACAGTCTGCTGTAAAAAGTACAACTGAACACTGACCCACTTCAGTAAGGTGCCAAAAGATGCGGAATTGAGCCAGGTATCGGCAGCTGTTGAAAAATTACAAATTTCCCTGGTTTCCATGGAGTAAGAGCCGTTGCTGTGCACGTGATTATGACATCAATGATCATTCAATTGTCGCTACAGCCAAAAGTGTTGGTCGGAGAGCAACGCGGATTACACCATTCGATTTCTCGTCACAAAATACGTCGGATTAGCCTCTTACTGGTAGCACTGGAACAGTTTTTCCACTTTTGCATTTTTGCCTGGTCTTTTTGTTAATTGAAACCGGCTACACTGTACTCTGTACAATCGCGACTGGTCATTACTATATTCAACTTTTGACTATAAGTTATGTGCCCTTCAGTAGCCCAGAAGACCTGAAATCTTTGGGCTAAGCCATTTAACTCACCTAGCAATTGTCTTACTTTTAAGTCCAAGACAATCTCAATGTCTTTATCTACGTGTAGAAAAACCACACCATTTGTACATAAAAAACACAAGGTACTTGATACAGTCTGCTGTAAAAAGTACAACTGAACACAGACCCACATGAATAAGGTGCCAAAGATGCGGAATTGAGCCAGGTATCGGCAGCTTTTGAAAAATTGCAAATTTCCCTGGTTTCCATGGAGTAAGAGCCGTTGCTAGGCACGTGATTATGACATCAATGATCATTGAATTGTCGCTACAGCCAAAAGTATTGGTCGGAGAGCAACGCGGATGGCACCATTCGATTTCTCGTCACAAAATACGTCAGATTAGCCTCTTACTGGTAGCACTGGAACAGTTTTTCCACTTTTGCATTTTTGCCTGGTCTTTTTGTTAATTGAAACCGGCTACACTGTACTCTGTACAATCGCGACTGGTCATTACTATATTCAACTTTTGACTATAAGTTATGTGCCCTTCGGTAGCCCAGAAGACCTGAAATCTTTGGGCTAAGCCCATTTATCTCACCCAGCAATTGTCTTACTTCTAAGTGCAAGACAATCTCAATGTCTTTATCTACGTGTAGAAAAACCACACCATTTGTACATGAAAAACACAAGGTACTTGATACAGTCTGCTGTAAAAAGTACAACTGACCACAGACCCACATGAATAAGGTGCAAAAAGATGCGGAATTGAGCCAGGTATCGGCAGCTGTTGAAAAATTGCAAATTTCCCTGGTTTCCATGGAGTAAGAGCCGTTGCTGGGCACATGATTATGACATCAATGATCATTGAATTGTCGCTACAGCCAAAAGTATTGGTCGGAGAGCAACGCGGTTTGCACCATTCGATTTCTTGTCACAAAATACGTCGGATTAGCCTCTTACCAGCAGCACTAGAACAGTTTTTTCCACTTTTGCATTTTTGCCTGGTCTTTTTGTTAATTGAAATCGGCTACACTGTACTCTGTACAATCGCGACTGGTCATTACTATATTCAACTTTTGACAATAAGTTATGTGCCCTTCGGTAGCCCAGAAGACCTGAAATCTTTGGGCTAAGCCCATTTAACTCACCCAGCAATTGCCTTACTTCTAAGTGCAAGACAATCTCAATGTCTTTATCTACGTGTAGAAAAACCACACCATTTGTACGTGAAAAACACAAGGTACTTGATACAGTCTGCTGTAAAAAGTACAACTGAACACTGACCCACTTCAGTAAGGTGCCAAAAGATGCGGAATTGAGCCAGGCATCGGCAGCTGTTGAAAAATTGCAAATATCCCTGGTTTCCATGGAGTAAGAGCCGTTGCTGGGCACGTGATTATGACATAAATGATCATTCAATTGTCACTACAGCCAAAGTATTGGTCGGAGAGCAACGCGGTTTGCACCATTCGATTTCTCGTCACAAAATACGTCGGATTAGCCTCTTAACAGCAGCACTGGAACAGTTTTTCCACTTTTGCATTTTTGCCTCGTCTTTTTGTTAATTGAAATCGGCTACACTGTACTCTGTACAATCGCGACTGGTCATTACTATATTCAATTTTTGACTATAAGTTATGTGCCCTTCGGTAGCCCAGAAGACCTGAAATCTTTGGGCTAAGCCCATTTAACTCACCCAGCAATTGTCTTACTTCTAAGTGCAAGACAATCTCAATGTCTTTATCTACGTGTAGAAAAACCACACCATTTGTACTTGAAAAACACAAGGTACTTGATACAGTCTGCTGTAAAAAAGTACAACTGAACACTGACCCACTTCAGTAAGGTGCCAAAAGATGCGGAATTGAGCCAGGTATCGGCAGCTGTTGAAAAATTGCAAATTTCCCTGGTTTCCATGGAGTAAGAGCCGTTGCTGGGCACGTGATTATGACATCAATGATCATTCAATTGTCACTACAGAAAAAAGTTTTGGTCGGAGAGCAACGCGGTTTGCACCATTCGATTTCTCGTCACAAAATACGTCGGATTAGCCTCTTACTAGTAGCACTGGTACAGTTTTTCCACTTTTGCATTTTTGCCTGGTCTTTTTGTTATTTGAAATCGGCTACACTGTACTCTGTACAATCGCGACTGGTCATTACTGTATTCAACTTTTGACTATAAGTTATGTGCCCTTCGGTAGCCCAGAAAACGTCAAATCTTTGGGCTAAGCCCATTTAACTCACCCAGCAATTGTCTTACTTCTAAGTCCAAGACAATCTCAATGTCTTTATCTACGTGTAGAAAAACCACACCATTTGTACATAAAAAACACAAGGTACTTGATACAGTCTGCTGTAAAAAGTACAACTAAACACTGACCCACATTTATAAGGTGCCAAAAGATGCGGAATTGGGCCAGGCATCGGCAGCGGTTAAAAAATTGCAAATGTCCATGGTTTCCATGGAGTAAGAGCCGTTGCTGGGCACGTGATTATGACATCAATGATCATTGAATTGTCGCTACAGCGAAAAGTATTGGTCGGAGAGCAACGCGGTTTGCACCATTCGATTTCTCGTCACAAAATACGTCGGGTTAGCCTCTTACCAGCAGCAGTGGAACAGTTTTTCCACTTTTGCATTTTTGCCTGGTCTTTTTGTAAATTGAAATCGGCTACACTGTACTCTGTACAATCGCGACTGGTCATTACTATATTCAACTTTTGACTATAAGTTATGTGCCCTTCGGTAGCCCAGAAGACCTGAAATCTTTGGGCTAAGCCCATTTAACTCACCCAGCAATTGCCTTACTTCTAAGTGCAAGACAATCTCAATGTCTTTATCTACGTGTAGAAAAACCACACCAATTGTACGTGAAAACACAAGGTACTTGATACAGTCTGCTGTAAAAAGTACAACTGAACACTGACCCACTTCAGTAAGGTGCCAAAAGATGCGGAATTGAGCCAGGTATCGGCAGCTGTTGAAAAATTGCAAATTTCCCTGGTTTCCATGGAGTAAGAGCCGTTGCTGGGCACGTGATTATGACATAAATCATCATTTAATTGTCACTACAGCCAAAAGTTTTGGTCGGAGAGCAACGCGGTTTGCACCATTCGATTTCTCGTCACAAAATACGTCGGATTAGCCTCTTACTGGTAGCACTGGAACAGTTTTTCCACTTTTGCATTTTTGCCTGGTCTTTTTGTTAATTGAAACCGGCTACACTGTACTCTGTACAATCGCGACTGGTCATTACTATATTCAACCTTTGACTATAAGTTATGTGCCCTTCGGTAGCCCAGAAGACCTGAAATCTTTGGGCTAAGCCCATTTAACTCACCCAGCAGTTGTCTTACTTCTAAGTGCAAGACAATCTCAAAGTCTTTATCTACGTGTAGAAAAACCACACCATTTGTACGTGAAAAACACAAGGTACTTGATACAGTCTGCTGTAAAAAGTACAACTGAACACTGACCCACTTCAGTAAGGTGCCAAAAGATGCGGAATTGAGCCAGGTATCGGCAGCTGTTGAAAAATTGCAAATTTCCCTGGTTTCCATGGAGTAAGAGCCGTTGCTGGGCACGTGATTATGACATAAATCATCATTTAATTGTCACTACAGCCAAAAGTTTTGGTCGGAGAGCAACGCGGTTTGCACCATTCGATTTCTCGTCACAAAATACGTCGGATTAGCCTCTTACTAGTAGCACTGGTACAGTTTTTCCACTTTTGCATTTTTGCCTGGTCTTTTTGTTATTTGAAATCGGCTACACTGTACTCTGTACAATCGCGACTGGTCATTACTGTATTCAACTTTTGACTATAAGTTATGTGCCCTTCGGTAGCCCAGAAGACGTCAAATCTTTGGGCTAAGCCCATTTAACTCACCCAGCAATTGTCTTACTTCTAAGTCCAAGACAATCTCAATGTCTTTATCTACGTGTAGAAAAACCACACCATTTGTACATAAAAAACACAAGGTACTTGATACAGTCTGCTGTAAAAAGTACAACTAAACACTGACCCACATTTATAAGGTGCCAAAAGATGCGGAATTGGGCCAGGCATCGGCAGCTGTTAAAAAATTGCAAATGTCCATGGTTTCCATGGAGTAAGAGCCGTTGCTGGGCACGTGATTATGACATCAACGATCATTGAATTGTCGCTACAGCCAAAAGTATTGGTCGGAGAGCAACGCGGTTTGCACCATTCGATTTCTCGTCACAAAATACGTCGGATTAGCCTCTTACCAGCAGCACTGGAACAGTTTTTCCACTTTTGCATTTTTGCCTGGTCTTTTTGTTAATTGAAATCGGCTACACTGTACTCTGTACAATCGCGACTGGTCATTACTGTATTCAACTTTTGACAATAAGTTATGTGCCCTTCGGTAGCCCAGAAGACCTGAAATCTTTGGGCTAAGCCCATTTAACTCACCCAGCAATTGCCTTACTTCTAAGTGCAAGACAATCTCAATGTCTTTATCTACGTGTAGAAAAACCACACCATTTGTACGTGAAAAACACAAGGTACTTGATACAGTCTGCTGTAAAAAGTACAACTGAACACTGACCCACTTCAGTAAGGTGCCAAAAGATGCGGAATTGAGCCAGGCATCGGCAGCTGTTGACAAATTGCAAATATCCCTGGTTTCCATGGAGTAAGAGCCGTTGCTGGGCACGTGATTATGACATAAATGATCATTCAATTGTCACT
The DNA here is from genome assembly GCF_032854445.1 of Liolophura sinensis. NCBI lineage: Eukaryota > Metazoa > Mollusca > Polyplacophora > Chitonida > Chitonidae > Liolophura > Liolophura sinensis. The sequence goes on along the minus strand of NW_027018105.1, from coordinate 73,664 downwards.
ACAGCCAAAGTATTGGTCGGAGAGCAACGCGGTTTGCACCATTCGATTTCTCGTCACAAAATACGTCGGATTAGCCTCTTAACAGCAGCACTGGAACAGTTTTTCCACTTTTGCATTTTTGCCTGGTCTTTTTGTTAATTGAAATCGGCTACACTGTACTCTGTACAATCGCGACTGGTCATTACTATATTCAACTTTTGACTATAAGTTATGTGCCCTTCAGTAGCCCAGAAGACCTGAAATCTTTGGGCTAAGCCCATTTAACTCACCTAGCAATTGTCTTACTTTTAAGTCCAAGACAATCTCAATGTCTTTATCTACGTGTAGAAAAACCAGACCATTTGTACATAAAAAACACAAGGTACTTGATACAGTCTGCTGTAAAAAGTACAACTGACCACAGACCCACATGAATAAGGTGCCAAAAGATGCGGAATTGAGCCAGGTATCGGCAGCTGTTGAAAAATTGCAAATTTCCCTGGTACCATGGAGTAAGAGCCGTTGCTACGCACGTGATTATGACATCAATGATCATTCAATTGTCGCTACAGCCAAAAGTATTGGTCGGAGAGCAACGCGGATTGCACCATTCGATTTCTCGTCACAAAATACGTCGGATTAGCCTCTTACTGGTAGCACTGGAACAGTTTTTCCACTTTTGCATTTTTGCCTGGTCTTTTTGTTAATTGAAACCGGCTACACTGTACTCTGTACAATCGCGACTGGTCATTACTATATTCAACTTTTGACTATAAGTTATGTGCCCTTCGGTAGCCCAGAAGACCTGGAATCTTTGGGCTAAGCCCATTTAACTCACCCAGCAATTGTCTTACTTCTAAGTGCAAGACAATCTCAATGTCTTTATCTACGTGTAGAAAAACCACACCATTTGTACGTGAAAAACACAAGGTACTTGATACAGTCTGCTGTAAAAAGTACAACTGAACACTGACCCACTTCAGTAAGGTGCCAAAGATGCCGAATTCAGCCAGGTATCGGCAGCTGTTGAAAAATTGCAAATTTCCCTGGTTTCCATGGAGTAAGAGCCGTTGCTGGGCACGTGATTATGACATAAATGATCATTCAATTGTCACTACAGCCAAAAGTTTTGGTCGGAGAGCAACGCGGTTTGCACCATTCGATTTCTCGTCACAAAATACGTTGGATTAGCCTCTTACTAGTAGCACTGGTACAGTTTTTCCACTTTTGCATTTTTGCCTGGTCTTTTTGTTATTTGAAATCGGCTACACTGTACTCTGTACAATCGCGACTGGTCATTACTGTATTCAACTTTTGACTATAAGTTATGTGCCCTTCGGTAGCCCAGAAGACGTCAAATCTTTGGGCTAAGCCCATTTAACTCACCCAGCAATTGTCTTACTTCTAAGTCCAAGACAATCTCAATGTCTTTATCTACGTGTAGAAAAACCAGACCATTTGTACATAAAAAACACAAGGTACTTGATACAGTCTGCTGTAAAAAGTACAACTAAACACTGACCCACATTTATAAGGTGCCAAAAGATGCGGAATTGGGCCAGGCATCGGCAGCTGTTAAAAAATTGCAAATGTCCATGGTTTCCATGGAGTAAGAGCCGTTGCTGGGCACGTGATTATGACATCAATGATCATTGAATTGTCGCTAAAGCCAAAAGTATTGGTCGGAGAGCAACGCGGATTGCACCATTCGATTTCTCGTCACAAAATACGTCGGATTAGCCTCTTACCAGCAGCAGTGGAACAGTTTTTCCACTTTTGCATTTTTGCCTGGTCTTTTTGTAAATTGAAATCGGCTACACTGTACTCTGTACAATCGCGACTGGTCATTACTATATTCAACTTTTGACTATAAGTTATGTGCCCTTCGGTAGCCCAGAAGACCTGAAATCTTTGGGCTAAGCCCATTTAACTCACCCAGCAATTGCCTTACTTCTAAGTGCAAGACAATCTCAATGTCTTTATCTACGTGTAGAAAAACCACACCAATTGTACGTGAAAACACAAGGTACTTGATACAGTCTGCTGTAAAAAATACAACTGAACACTGACCCACTTCAGTAAGGTGCCAAAAGATGCGGAATTGAGCCAGGCATCGGCAGCTGTTGAAAAATTGCAAATTTCCCTGGTTTCCATGGAGCAAGAGCCGTTGCTGGGCACGTGATTATGACATAAATGATCATTCTATTGTCACTACAGCCAAAAGTATTGGTCGGAGAGCAACGCGGTTTGCACCATTCGATTTCTCGTCACAATATACGTCGGAATAGCCTCTTAACAGCAGCACTGGAACAGTTTTTCCACTTTTGCATTTTTACCTGGTCTTTTTGTTAATTGAAATCGGCTACACTGTACTCTGTACAATCGCGACTGGTCATTACTATATTCAACTTTTGACTATAAGTTATGTGCCCTTCGGTAGCCCAGAAGACCTGAAATCTTTGGGCTAAGCCCATTTAACTCACCCAGCAATTGCCTTACTTCTAAGTGCAAGACAATCTCAATGTCTTTATCTACGTGTAGAAAAACCACACCATTTGTACGTGAAAACACAAGGTACTTGATACAGTCTGCTGTAAAAAGTACAACTGAACACTGTCCCACTTCAGTAAGGTGCCAAAAGATGCGGAATTGAGCCAGGCATCGGCAGCTGTTGAAAAATTGCAAATTTCCCTGGTTTCCATGGAGTAAGAGCCGTTGCTGGGCACGTGATTATGACATAAATGATCATTCAATTGTCACTACAGCCAAAAGTATTGGTCGGAGAGCAACGCGGTTTGCACCATTCGATTTCTCGTCACAAAATACGTCGGATTAGCCTCTTAACAGCAGCACTGGAACAGTTTTTCCACTTTTGCATTTTTACCTGGTCTTTTTGTTAATTGAAATCGGCTACACTGTACTCTGTACAATCGCGACTGGTCATTACTATATTCAACTTTTGACTATAAGTTATGTGCCCTTCGGTAGCCCAGAAGACGTCAAATCTTTGGGCTAAGCCCATTTAACTCACCCAGCAATTGTCTTACTTCTAAGTGCAAGACAATCTCAATGTCTTTATCTACGTGTAGAAAAACCACACCATTTGTACATAAAAAACACAAGGTACTTGATACAGTCTGCTGTAAAAAGTACAACTGACCACAGACCCACATGAATAAGGTGCCAAAAGATGCGGAATTGAGCCAGGTATCGGCAGCTGTTGAAAAATTGCAAATTTCCCCGGTTTCCATGGAGTAAGAGCCGTTGCTGTGCACGTGATTATGATATAAATGATCATTCAATTGTCACTACAGGCAAAAGTATTGGTCGGAGAGCAACGCGGTTTGCACCATTCGATTTTTCGTCACAAAATACGTCGGATTAGCCTCTTACCAGCAGCACTGGAACAGTTTTTCCACTTTTGCATTTTTGCCTGGTCTTTTTGTTAATTGAAATCGGCTACACTGTACTCTGTACAATCGCGACTGGTCATTACTATATTCAACTTTTGACTATAAGTTATGTGCCCTTCGGTAGCCCAGAAGACGTCAAATCTTTGGGCTCAGCCCATTTAACTCACCCAGCAATTGTCTTACTTCTAAGTGCAAGACAATCTCAATGTCTTTATCTACGTGTAGAAAAACCACACCATTTGTACATAAAAAAACACAAGGTACTTGATACAGTCTGCTGTAAAAACTACAACTAAACACTGACCCACATTTATAAGGTGCCAAAAGATGCGGAATTGGGCCAGGCATCGGCAGCTGTTGAAAAATTGCAAATATCCCTGGTTTCCATGGAGTAAGAGCCGTTGCTGGGCACGTGATTATGACATCAATGATCATTTAATTGTCGCTACAGCCAAAAGTATTGGTCGGAGAGCAACGCGGTTTGCACCATTCGATTTCTCGTCACAATATACGTCGGATTAGCCTCTTACCAGCAGCACTGGAACAGTTTTTCCACTTTTGCATTTTTGCCTGGTCTTTTTGTTAATTGAAATCGGCTACACTGTACTCTGTACAATCGCGACTGGTCATTACTATATTCAACTTTTGACAATAAGTTATGTGCCCTTCGGTAGCCCAAAAGACCTGAAATCTTTGGGCTAAGCCCATCCATTTAACTCACCCAGCCATTGCCTTACTTCTAAGTGCAAGACAATCTCAATGTCTTTATCTACGTGTAGAAAAACCACACCATTTGTACGTGAAAAACACAAGGTACTTGATACAGTCTGCTGTAAAAAGTACAACTAAACACTGACCCACATTTATAAGGTGCCAAAAGATGCGGAATTGGGCCAGGCATCGGCAGCTGTTAAAAAATTGCAAATATCCCTGGTTTCCATGGAGTAAGAGCCGTTGCTGTGGACATGATTATGACATCAATGATCATTCAATTGTCACTACAGCCAAAAGTATTGGTCGGAGAGCAACGCGGTTTGCACCATTCGATTTCTCGTCACAAAATACGTCGGATTAGCCTCTTACCAGCAGCACTGGAACAGTTTTTCCACTTTTGCATTTTTGCCTGGTCTTTTTGTTAATTGAAATCGGCTACACTGTACTCTGTACAATCGCAACTTGTCATTACTATATTCAACTTTTGACTATAAGTTATGTGCCCTTCGGTAGCCCAGAAGACGTCAAATCTTTGGGCTAAGCCCATTTAACTCACCCAGCAATTGCCTTACTTCTAAGTGCTAGACAATCTCAATGTCTTTACCTACCTGTAGAAAAACCACACCATTTGTACATGAAAAACACAAGGTACTTGATACAGTCTGCTGTAAAAAGTACAACTGAACACTGACCCACTTCTGTAAGGTGCCAAAAGATGCGGAATTGAGCCAGGCATCGGCAGCTGTTGAAAAATTGCAAATTTCCCTGGTTTCCATGGAGTAAGAGCCGTTGCTGGGCACGTGATTATGACATCAATGATCATTCAATTGTCGCTACAGCCAAAAGTATTGGTCGGAGAGCAACGCGGTTTGCACCATTCGATTTCTCGTCACAAAATACGTCGGATTAGCATCTTACCAGCAGCAGTGGAACAGTTTTTCCACTTTTGCATTTTTGCCTGGTCTTTTTGTTAATTGAAATCGGCTACACTGTACTCTGTACAATCGCGACTGGTCATTACTATATTCAACTTTTGACTATAAGTTATGTGGCCCTTCGGTAGCCCAGAAGACCTGAAATCTTTGGGCTAAGCCCATTTAACTCACCCAGCAATTGCCTTACTTCTAAGTGCAAGACAATCTCAATGTCTTTATCTACGTGTAGAAAAACCACACCATTTGTACGTGAAAACACAAGGTACTTGATACAGTCTGCTGTAAAAAGTACAAACTGATCACAGACCCACATGAATAAGGTGCCAAAAGATGCGGAATTGAGCCAGCTTCGGCAGCTGTTTGAAAAATTACAAATTTCCCTGGTTTCCATGGAGTAAGAGCCGTTGCTACGCACGTGATTATGACATCAATGATCATTCAATTGTCGCTACAGCCAAAAGTGTTGGTCGGAGAGCAACGCGGATTGCACCATTCGATTTCTCGTCACAAAATACATGGGATTAGCCTCTTACTGGTAGCACTGGAACAGTTTTTCCACTTTTGCATTTTTGCCTGGTCTTTTTGTTAATTGAAACCGGCTACACTGTACTCTGTACAATCGCGACTGGTCATTACTATATTCAACTTTTGACTATAAGTTATGTGCCCTTCAGTAGCCCAGAAGACCTGAAATCTTTGGGCTAAGCCCATTTAACTCACCTAGCAATTGTCTTACTTCTAAGTCCAAGACAATTTCAATGTCTTTATCTACGTGTAGAAAAACCAGACCATTTGTACATAAAAAACAAAAGGTACTTGATACAGTCTGCTGTAAAAAGTACAACTAAACACTGACCCACATTTATAAGGTGCCAAAAGATGCGGAATTGGGCCAGGCATCGGCAGCTGTTAAAAAATTGCAAATGTCCATGGTTTCCATGGAGTAAGAGCCGTTGCTGGGCACGTGATTATGGCATAAATGATCATTCAATTGTCGCTACAGCCAAAAGTATTGGTCGGAGAGCAACGCGGTTTGCACCATTCGATTTCTCGTCACAAAATACGTCGGATTAGCCTTTTACCAGCAGCACTGGAACAGTTTTTCCACTTTTGCATTTTTGCCTGGTCTTTATGTTAATTGAAATCGGCTACACTGTACTCTGTACAATCGCGACTGGTCATTACTATATTCAACTTTTGACTATAAGTTATGTGCCCTTCGGTAGCCCAGAAGACCTGAAATCTTTGGGCTAAGCCCACTTATCTCACCCAGCAATTGCCTTACTTCTTAGTGCAAGACAATCTCAATGTCTTTATCTACGTGTAGAAAAACCACACCATTTGTACGTGAAAAACACAAGGTACTTGATACAGTCTGCTGTAAAAAGTACAACTGAACACTGACCCACTTCAGTAAGGTGCCAAAAGATGCGGAATTGAGCCAGGCATCGGCAGCTGTTGAAAAATTGCAAATTTCCCTGGTTTCCATGGAGTAAGAGCCGTTGCTGGGCACGTGATTATGACATAAATGATCATTCAATTGTCACTACAGCCAAAAGTATTGGTCGGAGAGCAACGCGGATTGCACCATTCGATTTCTCGTCACAAAATACGTCGAATTAGCCTCTTAACAGCAGCACTGGAACAGTTTTTCCACTTTTGCATTTTTACCTGGTCTTTTTGTTAATTTAAATCGGCTATACAGTACTCTGTACAATCGCGACTGGTCATTACTATATTCAACTTTTGACTATAAGTTATGTGCCCTTCGGTAGCCCAGAAGACGTCAAATCTTTGGGCTAAGCCCATTTAACTCACCCAGCAATTGTCTTACTTCTATGTGCAAGACAATCTCAATGTCTTTATCTACGTGTAGAAAAACCACACCATTTGTACATAAAAAACACAAGGTACTTGATACAGTCTGCTGTAAAAAGTACAACTGACCACAGACCCACATGAATAAGGTGCCAAAAGATGCGGAATTGAGCCAGGCATCGGCAGCTGTTGAAAAATTGCAAATTTCCCCGGTTTCCATGGAGTAAGAGCCGTTGCTGGGCACGTGATTATGACATAAATGATCATTCAATTGTCACTACAGGCAAAAGTATTGGTCGGAGAGCAACGCGGTTTGCACCATTCGATTTGTCGTCACAAAATACGTCGGATTAGCCTCTTACCAGCAGCACTAGAACAGTTTTTACTACTTTTGCATTTTTGCCTGGTATTTTTGTTAATTGAAACCGGCTACACTGTACTCTGTACAATCGCGACTGGTCATTACTATATTCAACTTTTGACTATAAGTTATGTGCCCTTCGGTAGCCCAGAAGACCTGAAATCTTTGGGCTAAGCCCATTTAACTCACCCAGCAATTGCCTTACTTCTATGTGCAAGACAATCTCAATGTCTTTATCTACGTGTAGAAAAACCACACCATTTGTACGTGAAAAACACAAGGTACTTGATACAGTCTGCTGTAAAAAGTACAACTGAACACTTACCCACTTCAGTAAGGTGCCAAAAGATGCGGAATTGAGCCAGGCATCGGCAGCTGTTGAAATATTGCAAATTTTCCTGGTTTCCATGGAGTAAGAGCCGTTGCTGGGCACGTGATTATGACATAAATGATCATTCAATTGTCACTACAGCCAAAAGTATTGGTCGGAGAGAAACGCGGTTTGCACCATTCGATTTCTTGTCACAAAATACGTCGGATTAGCCTCTTACCAGCAGCACTGGAACAGTTTTTCCACTTTTGCATTTTTACCTCGTCTTTTTTGTTAATTGAAATCGGCTACACTGTACTCTGTACAATCGCGACTGGTCATTACTATATTCAACTTTTGACTACTATAAGTTATGTGCCCTTCGGTAGCCCAGAAGACGTCAAATCTTTGGGCTAAGCCCATTTAACTCACCCAGCAATTGTCTTACTTCTAAGTCCAAGACAATCTCAATGTCTTTATCTACGTGTAGAAAAACCACACCATTTGTACATAAAAAACACAAGGTACTTGATACAGTCTGCTGTAAAAAGTACAACTGACCACAGACCCACATGAATAAGGTGCCAAAAGATGCGGAATTGAGCCAGGTATCGGCAGCTGTTGAAAAATTGCAAATTTCCCTGGTTTCCATGGAGTAAGAGCCGTTGCTACGCACGTGATTATGACATCAATGATCATTCAATTGTCGCTACAGCCAAAAGTATTGATCGGAGAGCAACGCAGATTGCACCATTGGATTTTTCGTCACAAAATACGTCGGAATAGCTTCTTACTGGTAGCACTGGAACAGTTTTTACACTTTTGCATTTTTGCCTGGTCTTTTTGTTAATTGAAACCGGCTACACTGTACTCTGTACAATCGCGACTGGTCATTACTATATTCAACTTTTGACTATAAGTTATGTGCCCTTCGGTAGCCCAGAAGACCTGAAATCTTTGGGCCAAGCCCATTTAACTCACCCAGCAATTGTCTTACTTCTAAGTCCAAGACAATATCAATGTTGTTATCTACGTGTAGAAAAACCAGACCATTTTTACATAAAAAACACAAGGTACTTGATACAGTCTGCTGTAAAAACTACAACTAAACACTGACCCACATTTATAAGGTGCCAAAAGATGCGGAATTGGGCCAGGCATCGGCAGCTGTTAAAAAATTGCAAATATCCATGGTTTCCATGGAGTAAGAGCCGTTGCTGGGCACGTAATTATGACATCAATGATCATTCAGTTGTTACTACAGCCAAAAGTATTGGTCGGAGAGCAACGCGGTTTGCACCATTCGATTTCTCGTCACAAAATACGTCGGATTAGCCTCTTACCAGCAGCACTGGAACAGTTTTTCCACTTTTGCATTTTTGCCTGGTCTTTTTGTTAATTGAAATCGGCTACACTGTACTATGTACAATCGCAACTTGTCATTACTATATTCAACTTTTGACTATAAGTTATGTGCCCTTCGGTAGCCCAGAAGACGTCAAATCTTTGGGCTAAGCCCATTTAACTCACCCAGCAATTGCCTTACTTCTAAGTGCAAGACAATCTCAATGTCTTTACCTACGTGTAGAAAAACCACACCATTTGTACATGAAAAACACAAGGTACTTGATACAGTCTGCTGTAAAAAGTACAACTGAACACTGACCCACTTCAGTAAGGTGCCAAAAGATGCGGAATTGAGCCAGATATCGTCAGCTGTTGAAAAATTGCAAATTTCCCCGGTTTCCATGGAGTAAGAGCCGTTGCTGTGCACGTAATTATGACATAAATGATCATTCAATTGTCACTACAGGCAAAAGTATTGGTCGGAGAGCAACGCGGTTTGCACCATTCGATTTGTCGTCACAAAATACGTCGGATTAGCCACTTACCAGCAGCACTGGAACAGTTTTTCCACTTTTGCATTTTTGCCTGGTCTTTTTGTTAATTGAAATCGGCTACACTGTACTCTGTACAATCGCGACTGGTCATTACTATATTCAACTTTTGACTATAAGTTATGTGCCCTTCGGTAGCCCAGAAGACGTCAAATCTTTGGGCTAAGCCCATTTAACTCACCCAGCAATTGTCTTACTTCTAAGTGCAAGACAATCTCAATGTCTTTATCTACGTGTAGAAAAACCACACCATTTGTACATAAAAAACACAAGGTACTTGATACAGTCTGCTGTGAAAAGTACAACTAAACACTGACCCACATTTATAAGGTGCCAAAAGATGCGGAATTGGGCCAGGCATCGGCAGCTGTTAAAAAATTGCAAATATCTCTGGTTTCCATGAAGTAAGAGCCGTTGCTGGGCAAGTGATTATGACATCAATGATCATTCAATTGTCGCTACAGCCAAAAGTATTGGTCGGAGAGCAACGCGGTTTGCACCATTCGATTTCTCGTCACAAAATACGTCGGATTAGCCTCTTACCAGCAGCACTGGAACAGCTTATCCACTTTTGCATTTTTGCCTGGTCTTTTTGTTAATTGAAATCGGCTACACTGTACTCTGTACAATCGCGACTGGTCATTACTATATTCAACTTTTGACGATAAGTTATGTGCCCTTCGGTAGCCCAGAAGACCTGAAATCTTTGGGCTAAGCCCATTTAACTCACCCAGCAATTGCCTTACTTCTAAGTGCAAGACAATCTCAATGTCTTTATCTACGTGTAGAAAAACCACACCATTTGTACGTGAAAAACACAAGGTACTTGATACAGTCTGCTGTAAAAAGTACAACTGAACACTGACCCACTTCAGTAAGGTGCCAAAAGATGCGGAATTGAGCCAGGCATCGGCAGCTGTTGACAAATTGCAAATTTCCCTGGTTTCCATGGAGTAAGAGCCGTTGCTGGGCACGTGATTATGACATAAATGATCATTCAATTGTCAATACAGCCAAAAGTATTGGTCGGAGAGCAACGCGGTTTGCACCATTCGATTTCTCGTCACAAAATACGTCGGATTAGCCTCTTAACAGCAGCACTGGAACAGTTTTTTCCACTTTTGCATTTTTACCTGGTCTTTTTGTTAATTGAAATCGGCAACACTGTACTCTGTACAATCGCGACTGGTCATTACTATATTCAACTTTTGACTATAAGTTATGTGCCCTTCGGTAGCCCAGAAGACGTCAAATCTTTGGGCTAAGCCCATTTAACTCACCCAGCAATTGTCTTACTTCTAAGTGCAAGACAATCTCAATGTCTTTATCTACGTGTAGAAAAACCACACCATTTGTACATAAAAAACACAAGGTACTTGATACAGTCTGCTGTAAAAAGTACAACTGACCACAGACCCACAGGAATAAGGTGCCAAAAGATGCGGAATTGAGCCAGGCATCGGCAGCTGTTAAAAAATTGCAAATATCCCTGGTTTCCATGGAGTAAGAGCCGTTGCTGGGCACGTGATTATGACATCAATGATCATTCAATTGTCGCTACAGCCAAAAGTGTTGGTCGGAGAGCAACGCGGTTTGCACCATTCGATTTCTCGTCACAAAATACTTCGGATTAGCCTCTTACCAGCAGCACTGGAACAGTTTTTCCACTTTTGCATTTTTGCCTGTTCTTTTTGTTAATTGAAACCGGCTACACTGTACTCTGTACAATCGCGACTGGTCATTACTATATTCAACTTTTGACTATAAGTTATGTGCCCTTCGGTAGCCCAGAAGACCTGAAATCTTTGGGCCAGGCCCATTTAACTCACCCAGCAATTGTCTTACTTCTAAGTCCAAGACAATCTCAATGTCTTTATCTACGTGTAGAAAAACCACACCATTTGTACATAAAAAACACAAGGTACTTGATACAGTCTGCTGTAAAAAGTACAGCTAAACACTGACCCACATTTATAAGGTGCCAAAAGATGCGGAATTGGGCCAGGCATCGGCAGCTGTTAAAAAATTGCAAATATCCATGGTTTCCATGGAGTAAGAGCCGTTGCTGGGCACGTGATTATGACATCAATGATCATTCAATTGTCGCTACAGCCAAAAGTATTGGTCGGAGAGCAACGCGGTTTGCACCATTCGATTTCTCGTCACAAAATACGTCGGATTAGCCTCTTACCAGCAGCACTGGAACAGTTTTTCCACTTTTGCATTTTTGCCTGGTCTTTTTGTTAATTGAAACCGGCTACACTGTACTCTGTACAATCGCGACTGGTCATTACTATATTCAACTTTTGACTATAAGTTATGTGCCCTTCGGTAGCCCAGAAAACCTGAAATCTTTGGGCTAAGCCCATTTAACTCACCCAGCAATTGCCCTACTTCTAAGTGCAAGACAATCTCAATGTCTTTATCTACGTGTAGAAAAACCAGACCATTTGTACATGAAAAACACAAGGTACTTGATACAGTCTGCTGTAAAAAGTACAACTGAACACTGACCCACTTCAGTAAGGTGCCAAAAGATGCGGAATTGAGCCAGGCATCGGCAGCTGTTGAAAAATTGCAAATTTTCCTGGTTTCCATGGAGTAAGAGCCGTTGCTGGGCACGTGATTATGATATAAATGATCATTCAATTGTCACTACAGCCAAAAGTATTGGTCGGAGAGCAACGCGGTTTGCACCATTCGATTTCTCGTCACAAAATACGTCGGATTAGCCTCTTACCAGCAGCACTGGAACAGTTTTTCCACTTTTGCATTTTTACCTGGTCTTTTTTGTTAATTGAAATCGGCTACACTGTACTCTGTACAATCGCGACTGGTCATTACTATATTCAACTTTTGACTATAAGTTATGTGCCCTTCGGTAGCCCAGAAGATGTCAAATCTTTGGGCTAAGCCCATTTAACTCACCCAGCAATTGTCTTACTTCTAAGTGCAAGACAATCTCAATGTCTTTATCTACGTGTAGAAAAACCACACCATTTGTACATAAAAAACACAAGGTACTTGATACAGTCTGCTGTAAAAAGTACAACTGACCACAGACCCACATGAACAAGGTGCCAAAAGATGCGAAATTGAGCCAGGTATCGGCAGCTGTTGAAAAACTGCAAATTTCCCCGGTTTCCATGGAGTAAGAGCCGTTGCTGGGCACGTGATTATGACATAAATGATCATTCAATTGTCACTACAGCCAAAAGTATTGGTCGGAGAGCAACGCGGTTTGCACCATTCGATTTCTCGTCACAAAATACGTCGGATTAGCCTCTTACCAGCAGCACTGGAACAGTTTTTCCACTTTTGCATTTTTACCTGGTCTTTTTGTTAATTGAAACCGGCTACACTGTACTCTGTACAATCGCGACTGGTCATTACTATATTCAACTTTTGACTATAAGTTATGTGCCCTTCGGTAGTCCAGAAGACCTGAAATCTTTGGGCTAAGCCCATTTAACTCACCCAGCAATTGTCTTACTTCTAAGTGCAAGACAATCTCAATGTCTTTATCTACGTGTAGAAAAACCACACCATTTGTACATAAAAAACACAAGGTACTTGATACAGTCTGCTGTAAAAAGTACAACTGAACACTGACCCACTTCAGTAAGGTGCCAAAAGATGCGGAATTGAGCCAGGTATCGGCAGCTGTTGAAAAATTGCAAATTTCCCTGGTTTCCATGGAGTAAGAGCCGTTGCTGGGCACGTGATTATGACATAAATGATCATTCAATTGTCACTACAGCCAAAAGTTTTGGTCAGAGAGCAACGCGGTTTGCACCATTCGATTTCTCGTCACAAAATACGTCGGATAAGCCACTTACCAGCAGCACTGGAACAGTTTTTCCACTTTTGCATTTTTACCTGGTCTTTTTGTTAATTGAAATCGGCTACACTGTACTCTGTACAATCGCGACTGGTCATTACTATATTCAACTTTTGACTATAAGTTATGTGCCCTTCGGTAGCCCAGAAGACCTGAAATCTTTGGGCTAAGCCCATTTAACTCACCCAGCAATTGCCTTACTTCTAAGTGCAAGACAATCTCAATGTCTTTATCTACGTGTAGAAAAACCACACCATTTGTACGTGAAAAACACAAGGTACTTGATACAGTCTGCTGTAAAAAGTACAACTGAACACTGACCCACTTCAGTAAGGTGCCAAAAGATGCGGAATTGAGCCTGGCATCGGCAGCTGTTGAAAAATTGCAAATTTCCCTGGTTTCCATGGAATAAGAGCCGTTGCTGGGCACGTGATTATGACATAAACGATCATTCAATTGTCACTACAGCCAAAAGTATTGGTCGGAGAGCAACGCGGTTTGCTCCATTCGATTTATCGTCACAAAATACGTCGGATTAGCCTCTTACCAGCAGCACTGGAACAGTTTTTCCACTTTTGCATTTTTGCCTGTTCTTTTTGTTAATTGAAACCGGCTACACTGTACTCTGTACAATCGCGACTGGTCATTAATATATTCAACTTTTGACAATAAGTTTTGTGCCCTTCGGTAGCCCAGAAGACCTGAAATCTTTGGGCTAAGCCCATTTAACTCACCCAGCAATTGTCTTACTTCTAAGTCCAAGACAATCTCAATGTCTTTATCTACGTGTAGAAAAACCACACCATTTGTACATAAAAAACACAAGGTACTTGATACAGTCTGCTGTAAAAAGTACAGCTAAACACTGACCCACATTTATAAGGTGCCAAAAGATGCGGAATTGGGCCAGGCATCGGCAGCTGTTAAAAAATTGCAAATATCCATGGTTTCCATGGAGTAAGAGCCGTTGCTGGGCACGTGATTATGACATAAATGATCATTCAATTGTCGCTACAGCCAAAAGTATTGGTCGGAGAGCAACGCGGTTTTCACCATTCGATTTCTCGTCACAAAATACGTCGGATTAGCCTCTTACCAGCAGCACTGGAACAGTTTTTCCACTTTTGCATTTTTGCCTGGTCTTTTTGTTAATTGAAACCGGCTACACTGTACTCTGTACAATCGCGACTGGTCATTACTATATTCAACTTTTGACTATAAGTTATGTGCCCTTCGGTAGCCCAGAAAAACTGAAATCTTTGGGCTAAGCCCATTTAACTCACCCAGCAATTGCCTTACTTCTAAGTGCAAGACAATCTCAATGTCTTTATCTACGTGTAGAAAAACCGCACCATTTGTACATGAAAAACACAAGGTACTTGATACAGTCTGCTGTAAAAAGTACAACTAAACACTGACCCACTTCAGTAAGGTGCCAAAAGATGCGGAATTGAGCCAGGCATCGGCAGCTGTTGAAAAATTGCAAATTTTCCTGGTTTCCATGGAGTAAGAGCCGTTGCTGGGCACGTGATTATGATATAAATGATCATTCAATTGTCACTACAGCCAAAAGTATTGGTCGGAGAGCAACGCGGTTTGCACCATTCGATTTCTCGTCACAAAATACGTCGGATTAGCCTCTTACCAGCAGCAGTGGAACAGTTTTTCCTCTTTTGCATTTTTGCCTGGTCTTTTTGTTAATTGAAATCGGCTACACTGTACTCTGTACAATCGCGACTGGTCATTACTATATTCAACTTTTGACTATAAGTTATGTGCCCTTCGGTAGCCCAGAAGACGTCAAATCTTTGGGCTAAGCCCATTTAACTCACCCAGCAATTGCCTTACTTCTAAGTGCAAGACAATCTCAATGTCTTTATCTACGTGTAGAAAAACCACACCATTTGTACGTGAAAAACACAAGGTACTTGATACAGTCTGCTGTAAAAAGTACAACTGAACACTGACCCACTTCAGTAAGGTGCCAAAAGATGCGGAATTGAGCCAGGCATCGGCAGCTGTTGAAAAATTGCAAATTTCCCTGGTTTCCATGGAGTAAGAGCCGTTGCTGGGCACGTGATTATGACATAAATGATCATTCAATTGTCACTACAGCCAAAAGTATTGGTCGGAGAGCAACGCGGTTTGCACCATTCGATTTGTCGTCACAAAATACGTCGGATTAGCCTCTTACCACCAGCACTGGAACAGTTTTTCCACTTTTGCATTTTTGCCTGTTCTTTTTGTTAATTGAAACCGGCTACACTGTACTCTGTACAATCGCGACTGGTCATTAGTATATTCAACTTTTGACAATAAGTTATGTGCCCTTCGGTAGCCCAGAAGACCTGAAATCTTTGGGCCAGGCCCATTTAACTCACCCAGCAATTGTCTTACTTTTAAGTCCAAGACAATCTCAATGTCTTTATCTACGTGTATAAAAACCACACCATTTGTACATAAAAAACACAAGGTACTTGATACAGTCTGCTGTAAAAAGTACAGCTAAACACTGACCCACATTTATAAGGTGCCAAAAGATGCGGAATTGGGCCAGGCATCGGCAGCTGTTAAAATATTGCAAATATCCATGGTTTCCATGGAGTAAGAGCCGTTGCTGTGCACGTGATTATGACATAAATGATCATTCAATTGTCGCTACAGCCAAAAGTATTGGTCGGAGAGCAACGCGGTTTGCACCATTCGATTTCTCGTCACAAAATACGTCGGATTAGCCTCTTACCAGCAGCACTGGAACAGTTTTTCCACTTTTGCATTTTTGCCTGGTCTTTTTGTTAATTGAAACCGGCTACACTGTACTCTGTACAATCGCGACTGGTCATTACTATATTCAACTTTTGACTATAAGTTATGTGCCCTTCGGTAGCCCAGAAAACCTGAAATCTTTGGGCTAAGCCCATTTAACTCACCCAGCAATTGCCTTACTTCTAAGTGCAAGACAATCTCAATGTCTTTATCTACGTGTAGAAAAACCGCACCATTTGTACATGAAAAACACAAGGTACTTGATACAGTCTGCTGTAAAAAGTACAACTGAACACTGACCCACTTCAGTAAGGTGCCAAAAGATGCGGAATTGAGCCAGGCATCGGCAGCTGTTAAAAAATTGCAAATTTTCCTGGTTTCCATGGAGTAAGAGCCGTTGCTGGGCACGTGATTATGATATAAATGATCATTCAATTGTCGCTACAGCCAAAAGTATTGGTCGGAGAGCAACGCAGATTGCACCATTCGATTTTTCGTCACAAAATACGTCGGATTAGCCTCTTACTGGTAGCACTGGAACAGTTTTTCCACTTTTGCATTTTTGCCTGGTCTTTTTGTTAATTGGAATCGGCTACACTGTACTCTGTACAATCGCAACTTGTCATTACTATATTCAACTTTTGACTATAAGTTATGTGCCCTTCGGTAGCCCAGAAGACGTCAAATCTTTGGGCTAAGCCCATTTAACTCACCCAGCAATTGCCTTACTTCTAAGTGCAAGACAATCTCAATGTCTTTACCTACGTGTAGAAAAACCACACCATTTGTACATGAAAAACACAAGGTACTTGATACAGTCTGCTGTAAAAAGTACAACTGAACACTGACCCACTTCAGTAAGGTGCCAAAAGATGCGGAATTGAGCCAGATATCGTCAGCTGTTGAAAAATTGCAAATTTCCCCGGTTTCCATGGAGTAAGAGCCGTTGCTGTGCACGTAATTATGACATAAATGATCATTCAATTGTCACTACAGGCAAAAGTATTGGTCGGAGAGCAACGCGGTTTGCACCATTCGATTTGTCGTCACAAAATACGTCGGATTAGCCTCTTACCAGCAGCACTGGAACAGTTTTTCCACTTTTGCATTTTTGCCTGGTCTTTTTGTTAATTGAAATCGGCTACACTGTACTCTGTACAATCGCGACTGGTCATTACTATATTCAACTTTTGACTATAAGTTATGTGCCCTTCGGTAGCCCAGAAGACGTCAAATCTTTGGGCTAAGCCCATTTAACTCACCCAGCAATTGTCTTACTTCTAAGTGCAAGACAATCTCAATGTCTTTATCTACGTGTAGAAAAACCACACCATTTGTACATAAAAAACACAAGGTACTTGATACAGTCTGCTGTGAAAAGTACAACTAAACACTGACCCACATTTATAAGGTGCCAAAAGATGCGGAATTGGGCAGGCATCGGCAGCTGTTAAAAAATTGCAAATATCTCTGGTTTCCATGAAGTAAGAGCCGTTGCTGGGCAAGTGATTATGACATCAATGATCATTCAATTGTCGCTACAGCCAAAAGTATTGGTCGGAGAGCAACGCGGTTTGCACCATTCGATTTCTCGTCACAAAATACGTCGGATTAGCCTCTTACCAGCAGCACTGGAACAGCTTATCCACTTTTGCATTTTTGCCTGTTCTTTTTGTTAATTGAAACCGGCTACACTGTACTCTGTACAATCGCGACTGGTCATTACTATATTCAACTTTTGACTATAAGTTATGTGCCCTTCGGTAGCCCAGAAGACGTCAAATCTTTGGGCCAGGCCCATTTAACTCACCCAGCAATTGTCTTACTTCTAAGTCCAAGACAATCTCAATGTCTTTATCTACGTGTAGAAAAACCACACCATTTGTACATAAAAAACACAAGGTACTTGATACAGTCTGCTGTAAAAAGTACAGCTAAACACTGACCCACATTTATAAGGTGCCAAAAGATGCGGAATTGGGCCAGGCATCGGCAGCTGTTAAAAAATTGCAAATATCCATGGTTTCCATGGAGTAAGAGCCGTTGCTGGGCACGTGATTATGACATCAATGATCATTCAATTGTCGCTACAGCCAAAAGTATTGGTCGGAGAGCAACGCGGTTTGCACCATTCGATTTCTCGTCACAAAATACGTCGGATTAGCCTCTTACCAGCAGCACTGGAACAGTTTTTCCACTTTTGCATTTTTGCCTGGTCTTTTTCTTAATTGAAACCGGCTACACTGTACTCTGTACAATCGCGACTGGTCATTACTATATTCAACTTTGACTATAAGTTATGTGCCCTTCGGTAGCCCAGAAAACCTGAAATCTTTGGGCTAAGCCCATTTAACTCACCAGCAATTGCCCTACTTCTAAGTGCAAGACAATCTCAATGTCTTTATCTACGTGTAGAAAAACCAGACCATTTGTACATGAAAAACACAAGGTACTTGATACAGTCTGCTGTAAAAAGTACAACTGAACACTGACCCACTTCAGTAAGGTGCCAAAAGAGCCGGAATTGAGCCAGGCATCGGCAGCTGTTGAAAAATTGCAAATTTTCCTGGTTTCCATGGAGTAAGAGCCGTTGCTGGGCACGTGATTATGATATAAATGATCATTCAATTGTCACTACAGCCAAAAGTATTGGTCGGAGAGCAACGCGGTTTGCACCATTCGATTTCTCGTCACAAAATACGTCGGATTAGCCTCTTACCAGCAGCACTGGAACAGTTTTTCCACTTTTGCATTTTTACCTGGTCTTTTTTGTTAATTGAAATCGGCTACACTGTACTCTGTACAATCGCGACTGGTCATTACTATATTCAACTTTTGACTATAAGTTATGTGCCCTTCGGTAGCCCAGAAGATGTCAAATCTTTGGGCTAAGCCCATTTAACTCACCCAGCAATTGTCTTACTTCTAAGTCCAAGACAATCTCAATGTCTTTATCTACGTGTAGAAAAACCACACCATTTGTACATAAAAAACACAAGGTACTTGATACAGTCTGCTGTAAAAAGTACAACTGACCACAGACCCACATGAACAAGGTGCCAAAAGATGCGAAATTGAGCCAGGTATCGGCAGCTGTTGAAAAATTGCAAATTTCCCCGGTTTCCATGGAGTAAGAGCCGTTGCTGGGCACGTGATTATGACATAAATGATCATTCAATTGTCACTACAGCCAAAAGTATTGGTCGGAGAGCAACGCGGTTTGCACCATTCGATTTCTCGTCACAAAATACGTCGGATTAGCCTCTTACCAGCAGCACTGGAACAGTTTTTCCACTTTTGCATTTTTACCTGGTCTTTTTGTTAATTGAAACCGGCTACACTGTACTCTGTACAATCGCGACTGGTCATTACTATATTCAACTTTTGACTATAAGTTATGTGCCCTTCGGTAGCCCAGAAGACCTGAAATCTTTGGGCTAAGCCCATTTAACTCACCCAGCAATTGTCTTACTTCTAAGTGCAAGACAATCTCAATGTCTTTATCTACGTGTAGAAAAACCACACCATTTGTACATAAAAAACACAAGGTACTTGATACAGTCTGCTGTAAAAAGTACAACTGAACACTGAACCCACTTCAGTAAGGTGCCAAAAGATGCGGAATTGAGCCAGGTATCGGCAGCTGTTGAAAAATTGCAAATTTCCCTGCTTTCCATGGAGTAAGAGCCGTTGCTGGGCACGTGATTATGACATAAATGATCATTCAATTGTCACTACAGCCAAAAGTTTTGGTCAGAGAGCAACGCGGTTTGCACCATTCGATTTCTCGTCACAAAATACGTCGGATAAGCCACTTACCAGCAGCACTGGAACAGTTTTTCCACTTTTGCATTTTTACCTGGTCTTTTTGTTAATTGAAATCGGCTACACTGTACTCTGTACAATCGCGACTGGTCATTACTATATTCAACTTTTGACTATAAGTTATGTGCCCTTCGGTAGCCCAGAAGACCTGAAATCTTTGGGCTAAGCCCATTTAACTCACCCAGCAATTGCCTTACTTCTAAGTGCAAGACAATCTCAATGTCTTTATCTACGTGTAGAAAAACCACACCATTTGTACGTGAAAAACACAAGGTACTTGATACAGTCTGCTGTAAAAAGTACAACTGAACACTGACCCACTTCAGTAAGGTGCCAAAAGATGCGGAATTGAGCCTGGCATCGGCAGCTGTTGAAAAATTGCAAATTTCCCTGGTTTCCATGGAATAAGAGCCGTTGCTGGGTACGTGATTATGACATAAACGATCATTCAATTGTCACTACAGCCAAAAGTATTGGTCGGAGAGCAACGCGGTTTGCTCCATTCGATTTATCGTCACAAAATACGTCGGATTAGCCTCTTACCAGCAGCACTGGAACAGTTTTTCCACTTTTGCATTTTTGCCTGTTCTTTTTGTTAATTGAAACCGGCTACACTGTACTCTGTACAATCGCGACTGGTCATTAATATATTCAACTTTTGACAATAAGTTTTGTGCCCTTCGGTAGCCCAGAAGACCTGAAATCTTTGGGCCAGGCCCATTTAACTCACCCAGCAATTGTCTTACTTCTAAGTCCAAGACAATCTCAATGTCTTTATCTACGTGTAGAAAAACCACACCATTTGTACATAAAAAACACAAGGTACTTGATACAGTCTGCTGTAAAAAGTACAACTAAACACAGACCCACATTTATAAGGCGCCAAAAGATGCGGAATTGGGCCAGGCATCGGCAGCTGTTGAAAAATTGCAAATTTCCCCGGTTTCCATGGAGTAAGAGCCGTTGCTGGGCACGTGATTATGACATAAATGATCATTCAATTGTCACTACAGCCAAAAGTATTGGTCGGAGAGCAACGCGGTTTGCACCATTCGATTTCTCGTCACAAAATACGTCGGATTAGCCTCTTACCAGCAGCACTGGAACAGTTTTTCCACTTTTGCATTTTTACCTGGTCTTTTTGTTAATTGAAACCGGCTACACTGTACTCTGTACAATCGCGACTGGTCATTACTATATTCAACTTTTGACTATAAGTTATGTGCCCTTCGGTAGCCCAGAAGACCTGAAATCTTTGGGCTAAGCCCATTTAACTCACCCAGCAATTGTCTTACTTCTAAGTGCAAGACAATCTCAATGTCTTTATCTACGTGTAGAAAAACCACACCATTTGTACATAAAAAACACAAGGTACTTGATACAGTCTGCTGTAAAAAGTACAACTGAACACTGAACCCACTTCAGTAAGGTGCCAAAAGATGCGGAATTGAGCCAGGTATCGGCAGCTGTTGAAAAATTGCAAATTTCCCTGCTTTCCATGGAGTAAGAGCCGTTGCTGGGCACGTGATTATGACATAAATGATCATTCAATTGTCACTACAGCCAAAAGTTTTGGTCAGAGAGCAACGCGGTTTGCACCATTCGATTTCTCGTCACAAAATACGTCGGATAAGCCACTTACCAGCAGCACTGGAACAGTTTTTCCACTTTTGCATTTTTACCTGGTCTTTTTGTTAATTGAAATCGGCTACACTGTACTCTGTACAATCGCGACTGGTCATTACTATATTCAACTTTTGACTATAAGTTATGTGCCCTTCGGTAGCCCAGAAGACCTGAAATCTTTGGGCTAAGCCCATTTAACTCACCCAGCAATTGCCTTACTTCTAAGTGCAAGACAATCTCAATGTCTTTATCTACGTGTAGAAAAACCACACCATTTGTACGTGAAAAACACAAGGTACTTGATACAGTCTGCTGTAAAAAGTACAACTGAACACTGACCCACTTCAGTAAGGTGCCAAAAGATGCGGAATTGAGCCTGGCATCGGCAGCTGTTGAAAAATTGCAAATTTCCCTGGTTTCCATGGAATAAGAGCCGTTGCTGGGTACGTGATTATGACATAAACGATCATTCAATTGTCACTACAGCCAAAAGTATTGGTCGGAGAGCAACGCGGTTTGCTCCATTCGATTTATCGTCACAAAATACGTCGGATTAGCCTCTTACCAGCAGCACTGGAACAGTTTTTCCACTTTTGCATTTTTGCCTGTTCTTTTTGTTAATTGAAACCGGCTACACTGTACTCTGTACAATCGCGACTGGTCATTAATATATTCAACTTTTGACAATAAGTTTTGTGCCCTTCGGTAGCCCAGAAGACCTGAAATCTTTGGGCCAGGCCCATTTAACTCACCCAGCAATTGTCTTACTTCTAAGTCCAAGACAATCTCAATGTCTTTATCTACGTGTAGAAAAACCACACCATTTGTACATAAAAAACACAAGGTACTTGATACAGTCTGCTGTAAAAAGTACAGCTAAACACTGACCCACATTTATAAGGTGCCAAAAGATGCGGAATTGGGCCAGGCATCGGCAGCTGTTAAAAAATTGCAAATATCCATGGTTTCCATGGAGTAAGAGCCGTTGCTGGGCACGTGATTATGACATAAATGATCATTCAATTGTCGCTACAGCCAAAAGTATTGGTCGGAGAGCAACGCGGTTTTCACCATTCGATTTCTCGTCACAAAATACGTCGGATTAGCCTCTTACCAGCAGCACTGGAACAGTTTTTCCACTTTTGCATTTTTGCCTGGTCTTTTTGTTAATTGAAACCGGCTACACTGTACTCTGTACAATCGCGACTGGTCATTACTATATTCAACTTTTGACTATAAGTTATGTGCCCTTCGGTAGCCCAGAAAACCTGAAATCTTTGGGCTAAGCCCATTTAACTCACCCAGCAATTGCCTTACTTCTAAGTGCAAGACAATCTCAATGTCTTTATCTACGTGTAGAAAAACCACACCATTTGTACATGAAAAACACAAGGTACTTGATACAGTCTGCTGTAAAAAGTACAACTAAACACTGACCCACTTCAGTAAGGTGCCAAAAGATGCGGAATTGAGCCAGGCATCGGCAGCTGTTGAAAAATTGCAAATTTTCCTGGTTTCCATGGAGTAAGAGCCGTTGCTGGGCACGTGATTATGATATAAATGATCATTCAATTGTCACTACAGCCAAAAGTATTGGTCGGAGAGCAACGCGGTTTGCACCATTCGATTTCTCGTCACAAAATACGTCGGATTAGCCTCTTACCAGCAGCAGTGGAACAGTTTTTCCTCTTTTGCATTTTTGCCTGGTCTTTTTGTTAATTGAAATCGGCTACACTGTACTCTGTACAATCGCGACTGGTCATTACTATATTCAACTTTTGACTATAAGTTATGTGCCCTTCGGTAGCCCAGAAGACGTCAAATCTTTGGGCTAAGCCCATTTAACTCACCCAGCAATTGCCTTACTTCTAAGTGCAAGACAATCTCAATGTCTTTATCTACGTGTAGAAAAACCACACCATTTGTACGTGAAAAACACAAGGTACTTGATACAGTCTGCTGTAAAAAGTACAACTGAACACTGACCCACTTCAGTAAGGTGCCAAAAGATGCGGAATTGAGCCAGGCATCGGCAGCTGTTGAAAAATTGCAAATTTCCCTGGTTTCCATGGAGTAAGAGCCGTTGCTGGGCACGTGATTATGACATAAATGATCATTCAATTGTCACTACAGCCAAAAGTATTGGTCGGAGAGCAACGCGGTTTGCACCATTCGATTTGTCGTCACAAAATACGTCGGATTAGCCTCTTACCACCAGCACTGGAACAGTTTTTCCACTTTTGCATTTTTGCCTGTTCTTTTTGTTAATTGAAACCGGCTACACTGTACTCTGTACAATCGCGACTGGTCATTACTATATTCAACTTTTGACAATAAGTTATGTGCCCTTCGGTAGCCCAGAAGACCTGAAATCTTTGGGCCAGGCCCATTTAACTCACCCAGCAATTGTCTTACTTTTAAGTCCAAGACAATCTCAATGTCTTTATCTACGTGTATAAAAACCACACCATTTGTACATAAAAAACACAAGGTACTTGATACAGTCTGCTGTAAAAAGTACAGCTAAACACTGACCCACATTTATAAGGTGCCAAAAGATGCGGAATTGGGCCAGGCATCGGCAGCTGTTAAAAAATTGCAAATATCCATGGTTTCCATGGAGTAAGAGCCGTTGCTGGGCACGTGATTATGACATAAATGATCATTCAATTGTCGCTACAGCCAAAAGTATTGGTCGGAGAGCAACGCGGTTTGCACCATTCGATTTCTCGTCACAAAATACGTCGGATTAGCCTCTTACCAGCAGCACTGGAACAGTTTTTCCACTTTTGCATTTTTGCCTGGTCTTTTTGTTAATTGAAACCGGCTACACTGTACTCTGTACAATCGCGACTGGTCATTACTATATTCAACTTTTGACTATAAGTTATGTGCCCTTCGGTAGCCCAGAAAACCTGAAATCTTTGGGCTAAGCCCATTTAACTCACCCAGCAATTGCCTTACTTCTAAGTGCAAGACAATCTCAATGTCTTTATCTACGTGTAGAAAAACCGCACCATTTGTACATGAAAAACACAAGGTACTTGATACAGTCTGCTGTAAAAAGTACAACTGAACACTGACCCACTTCAGTAAGGTGCCAAAAGATGCGGAATTGAGCCAGGCATCGGCAGCTGTTAAAAAATTGCAAATTTTCCTGGTTTCCATGGAGTAAGAGCCGTTGCTGGGCACGTGATTATGATATAAATGATCATTCAATTGTCGCTACAGCCAAAAGTATTGGTCGGAGAGCAACGCAGATTGCACCATTCGATTTTTCGTCACAAAATACGTCGGATTAGCCTCTTACTGGTAGCACTGGAACAGTTTTTCCACTTTTGCATTTTTGCCTGGTCTTTTTGTTAATTGGAATCGGCTACACTGTACTCTGTACAATCGCGACTGGTCATTACTATATTCAACTTTTGACTATAAGTTCTGTGCCCTTCGGTAGCCCAGAAGACCTGAAATCTTTGGGCCAAGCCCATTTAACTCACCCAGCAATTGTCTTACTTCTAAGTCCAAGACAATCTCAATGTCGTTATCTACGTGTAGAAAAACCAGACCATTTGTACATAAAAAACACAAGGTACTTGATACAGTCTGCTGTAAAAACTACAACTAAACACTGACCCACATTTATAAGGTGCCAAAAGATGCGGAATTGGGCCAGGCATCGGCAGCTGTTAAAAAATTGCAAATATCCATGGTTTCCATGGAGTAAGAGCCGTTGCTGGGCACGTGATTATGACATCAATGATCATTCAATTGTCGCTACAGCCAAAAGTATTGGTCGGAGAGCAACGCGGTTTGCACCATTCGATTTCTCGTCACAAAATACGTCGGATTAGCCTGTTACCAGCAGCAGTGGAACAGTTTTTCCACTTTTGCATTTTTGCCTGGTCTTTTTGTTAATTGAAATCGGCTACACTGTACTCTGTACAATCGCGACTGGTCATTACTATATTCAACTTTTGACTATAAGTTATGTGCCCTTCGGTAGCCCAGAAGACGTCAAATCTTTGGGCTAAGCCCATTTAACTCACCCAGCAATTGCCTTACTTCTAAGTGCAAGACAATCTCAATGTCTTTATCTACGTGTAGAAAAACCACACCATTTGTACGTGAAAACACAAGGTACTTGATACAGTCTGCTGTAAAAAGTACAACTGAACACAGACCCACTTCAGTAAGGTGCCAAAAGATGCGGAATTGAGCCAGGCATCGGCAGCTGTTGAAAAATTGCAAATTTCCCTGGTTTCCATGGAGTAAGAGCCGTTGCTGGGCACGTGATTATGACATAAATGATCATTCAATTGTCACTACAGCCAAAAGTATTGGTCGGAGAACAACGCGGTTTGCACCATTCGATTTCTCGTCACAAAATACGTCGGATTAGCCTCTTAACAGCAGCACTGGAACAGTTTTTCCACTTTTGCATTTTTACCTGGTCTTTTTGTTAATTGAAATCGGCTACACTGTACTCTGTACAATCGCGACTGGTCATTACTATATTCAACTTTTGACTATAAGTTATGTGCCCTTCGGTAGCCCAGAAGACGTCAAATCTTTGGGCTAAGCCCATTTAACTCACCCAGCAATTGTCTTACTTCTAAGTCCAAGACAATCTCAATGTCTTTATCTACGTGTAGAAAAACCACACCAATTGTACATAAAAAACACAAGGTACTTGATACAGTCTGCTGTAAAAAGTACAACTGACCACAGACCCACATGAACAAGGTGCCAAAAGATGCGAAATTGAGCCAGGTATCGGCAGCTGTTGAAAAATTGCAAATTTCCCTGGTTTCCATGGAGTAAGAGCCGTTGCTGGGCACGTGATTATGACATAAATGATCATTCAATTGTCACTACAGGGAAAAGTATTGGTCGGAGAGCAACGCGGTTTGCACCATTCGATTTCTCGTCACAAAATACGTCGGATTAGCCTCTTACCAGCAGCACTGGAACAATTTTTCCAATTTTGCATTTTTGCCTGGTCTTTTTGTTAATTGAAATCGGCTACACTGTACTATGTACCATCGCGACTGGCCATTACTATATTCAACTTTTGACTATATATTATGTGCCCTTCGGTAGCCCAGAAGACGTCAAATCTTTGAGCTAAGCCCATTTAACTCACCAAGCAATTGCCTTACTTCTAAGCCGAAGACAATCTCAATGTCTTTATCTACGTGTAGAAAAACCACACCATTTGTACGTGAAAAAAACAAGGTACTTGATACAGTCTGCTGTAAAAAGTACAACTGAACACTGACCCACTTTAGTAAGGTGCCAAAAGATTCGGAATTGAGCCAGGCATCGGCAGGTGTTGAAAAATTGCAAATTTCCCTGGTTTCCATGGAGTAAGAGCCGTTGCTACGCACGTGATTATGGCATCAATGATCATTCAATTGTCGCTACAGCCAAAAGTATTGGTCGGAGAGCAACGCGGATTGCACCATTCGATTTCTCGTCACAAAATACGTCGGATTAGCCTCTTACTAGTAGCACTGGAACAGTTTTTCCACTTTTGCATTTTTGCCTGGTCTTTTTGTTAATTGAAATCGGCTACACTGTACTCTGTACAATCGCGACTGGTCATTACTATATTCATCTTTTGACTATAAGTTATGTGCCCTTCGGTAGCCCAGAAGACCTGAAATCTTTGGGCTAAGCCCATTTAACTCACCCAGCAATTGTCTTACTTCTAAGTGCAAGACAATCTCAATGTCTTTATCTACGTGTAGGAAAACCACACCATTTGTACGTGAAAAACACAAGGTACTTGATACAGTCTGCTGTAAAAAGTACAACTGAACACTGACCCACTTCAGTAAGGTGCCAAAAGATGCGGAATTGAGCCAGGCATCGGCAGCTGTTGAAAAATTGCAAATTTCCCTGGTTTCCATGGAGTAAGAGCCGTTGCTGGGCACGTGATTATGACATAAATGATCATTCAATTGTCACTACAGCCAAAAGTATTGGTCGGAGAGCAACGCGGTTTGCACCATTCGATTTCTCGTCACAAAATACGTCGGATTAGCCTCTTAACAGCAGCACTGGAACAGTTTTTCCACTTTTGCATTTTTACCTGGTCTTTTTGTTAATTGAAATCGGCTACACTGTACTCTGTACAATCGCGACTGGTCATTACTATATTCAACTTTTGACTATAAGTTATGTGCCCTTCGGTAGCCCAGAAGACGTCAAATCTTTGGGGTAAGCCCATTTAACTCACCCAGCAATTGTCTTACTTCTAAGTCCAAGACAATCTCAATGTCTTTATCTACGTGTAGAAAAACCACACCAATTGTACATAAAAAACACAAGGTACTTGATACAGTCTGCTGTAAAAAGTACAACTGACCACAGACCCACATGAACAAGGTGCCAAAAGATGCGAAATTGAGCCAGGTATCGGCAGCTGTTGAAAAATTGCAAATTTCCCTGGTTTCCATGGAGTAAGAGCCGTTGCTGGGCACGTGATTATGACATAAATGATCATTCAATTGTCACTACAGGGGAAAGTATTGGTCGGAGAGCAACGCGGTTTGCACCATTCGATTTCTCGTCACAAAATACGTCGGATTAGCCTCTTACCAGCAGCAGTGGAACAATTTTTCCACTTTTGCATTTTTGCCTGGTCTTTTTGTTAATTGAAATCGGCTACACTGTACTATGTACCATCGCGACTGGCCATTACTATATTCAACTTTTGACTATAAGTTATGTGCCCTTCGGTAGCCCAGAAGACGTCAAATCTTTGAGCTAAGCCCATTTAACTCACCAAGCAATTGCCTTACTTCTAAGTCGAAGACAATCTCAATGTCTTTATCTAGGTGTAGAAAAACCACACCATTTGTACGTGAAAAACACAAGGTACTTGATACAGTCTGATGTAAAAAGTACAACTGAACACTGACCCACTTTAGTAAGGTGCCAAAAGATTCGGAATTGAGCCAGGCATCGGCAGGTGTTGAAAAATTGCAAATTTTCCTGGTTTCCATGGAGTAAGAGCCGTTGCTGGGCACGTGATTATGACATCAATGATCATTCAATTGTCACTACAGGCAAAAGTATTGGTCGGAGAGCAACGCGGTTTGCACCATTCGATTTGTCGTCACAAAATACGTCGGATTAGCCTCTTACCAGCAGCACTGGAACAGTTTTTCCACTTTTGCATTTTTGCCTGGTCTTTTTGTTAATTGAAATCGGCTACACTGTACTCTGTACAATCGCGACTGGTCATTACTATATTCAACTTTTGACTATAAGTTATGTGCCCTTCGGTAGCCCAGAAGACGTAAAATCTTTGGTCTAAGCCCATTTAACTCACCCAGCAATTGTCTTAATTCTAAGTGCAAGACAATCTCAATGTCTTTATCTACGTGTAGAGAAACCAGACCATTTGTAGATAAAAAACACAAGGTACTTGATACAGTCTGCTGTAAAAAGTACAACTGAACACTGACCCACTTCAGTAAGGTGCCAAAAGATGCGGAATTGAGCCAGGCATCGGCAGCTGTTGAAAAATTGCAAATTTCCCTGGTTTCCATGGAGTAAGAGCCGTTGCTGGGCACGTGATTATGACATAAATGATCATTCAATTGTCACTACAGCCAAAAGTATTGGTCGGAGAGCAACGCGGTTTGCACCATTCGATTTCTCGTCACAAAATACGTCGGATTAGCCTCTTACCAGCAGCACTGGAACAGTTTTTCCACTTTTGCATTTTTACCTGGTCTTTTAGTTAATTGAAATCGGCTACACTGTACTCTGTACAATCGCGACTGGTCATTACTATATTCAACTTTTGACTATAAGTTATGTGCCCTTCGGTAGCCCAGAAGACCTGAAATCTTTGGGCTAAGCCCATTTAACTCACCCAGCAATTGTCTTACTTCTATGTGCAAGACAATCTCAATGTCTTTATCTACGTGTAGAAAAACCAGACCATTTGTACATAAAAAAACACAAGGTACTTGATACAGTCTGCTGTAAAAAGTACAACTAAACACAGACCCACATTTATAAGGCGCCAAAAGATGCGGAATTGGGCCAGGCATCGGCAGCTGTTAAAAAATTGCAAATATCCCTGGTTTCCATGGAGTAAGAGCCGTTGCTGGGCACGTGATTATGACACGAATGATCATTCAATTGTCGCTACAGCCAAAAGTATTGGTCGGAGAGCAACGCGGTTTGCACCATTCGATTTCTCGTCACAAAATACGTCGGATTAGCCTCTTACCAGCAGCACTGGAACAGTTTTTTCCACTTTTGCATTTTTGCCTGGTCTTTTTGTTAATTGAAATCGGCTACACTGTACTCTGTACAATCGCGACTGGTCATTACTATATTCAACTTTTGACTATAAGTTATGTGCCCTTCGGTAGCCCAGAAGACGTCAAATCTTTGGGCTAAGCCCATTTAACTCACCCAGCAATTGTCTTACTTCTAAGTGCATGACAATCTCAATGTCTTTATCTACGTGTAGAAAAACCACACCATTTGTACATAAAAAACACAAGGTACTTGATACAGTCTGCTGTAAAAAGTACAACTGACCACAAACCCCACATGAATAAGGTGCCAAAAGATGCGGAATTGAGCCAGGCATCGGCAGCTGTTGAAAAATTGCAAATTTCCCCGGTTTCCATGGAGTAAGAGCCGTTGCTGTGCACGTGATTATGACATAAATGATCATTCAATTGTCACTACAGCCAAAAGTGTTAGTCGCAGAGCAACGCGGTTTGCACCATTCGATTTGTATCACAAAATACGTCGGATTAGCCTCTTACCAGCAGCACTGGAACAGTTTTTCCACTTTTGCATTTTTGCCTGGTCTTTTTGTTAATTGAAACCGCCTACACTGTACTCTGTACAATCGCGACTGGTCATTACTATATTCAACTTTTGACTATAAGTTATGTGCCCTTCGGTAGCCCAGAAGACCTGAAATCTTTGGGCCAGGCCCATTTAACTCACCCAGCAATTGTCTTACTTCTAAGTCGAAGACAATCTCAATGTCGTTATCTACGTGTAGAAAAACCAGACCATTTGTACGTGAAAAACACATGTTACTTGATACAGTCTGCTGTAAAAAGTACAACTGAACACTGACCCACTTCAGTAAGGTGCCAAAAGATGCGGAATTGAGCCAGGCATCGGCAGGTGTTGAAAAATTGCAAATTTCCCTGGTTTCCATGGAGTAAGAGCCGTTGCTCTGCACGTGATTATGACATAAGTGATCATTCAATTGTCACTACAGCCAAAAGTATTGGTCGGAGAGCAACGCGGTTTGCACCATTCGATTTCTCGTCACAAAATACGTCGGATTAGCCTCTTACCAGCAGCACTGGAACAGTTTTTCCACTTTTGCATTTTTACCTGGTCTTTTAGTTAATTGAAATCGGCTACACTGTACTCTGTACAATCGCGACTGGTCATTACTATATTCAACTTTTGACTATAAGTTATGTGCCCTTCGGTAGCCCAGAAGACGTCAAATCTTTGGGCTAAGCCCATTTAACTCACCCAGCAATTGTCTTACTTCTAAGTCCAAGACAATCTCAATGTCTTTATCTACGTGTAGAAAAACCAGACCATTTGTACATAAAAAACACAAGGTACTTGATACAGTCTGCTGTAAAAAGTACAACTGACCACAGACCCACATTTATAAGGCGCCAAAAGATGCGGAATTGGGCCAGGCATCCGCAGCTGTTAAAAAAATTGCAAATATCCCTGGTTTCCATGGAGTAAGAGCCGTTGCTGGGCACGTGATTATGACATCAATGATCATTCAATTGTCGCTACAGCCAAAAGTATTGGTCGGAGAGCAACGCGGTTTGCACCATTCGATTTCTCGTCACAAAATACGTCGATTAGCCTCTTACCAGCAGCACTGGAACAGTTTTTCCACTTTTGCATTTTTGCCTGGTCTTTTTGTTAAATGAAATCGGCTAC
The DNA here is from genome assembly GCF_032854445.1 of Liolophura sinensis. Classification (NCBI taxonomy): domain Eukaryota; kingdom Metazoa; phylum Mollusca; class Polyplacophora; order Chitonida; family Chitonidae; genus Liolophura; species Liolophura sinensis. The sequence continues at coordinate 42,209 of NW_027018105.1, read as the reverse complement.
ACTGTACTCTGTACAATCGAGACTGGTCATTACTATATTCAACTTTTGACTATAAGTTATGTGCCCTTCGGTAGCCCAGAAGACGTCAATCTTTGGGCTAAGCCCATTTAACTCACCCAGCAATTGTCTTACTTCTAAGTGCAAGACAATCTGAATGTCGTTATCTACGTGTAGAAAAACCACACCATTTGTACATAAAAAACACAAGGTACTTGATACAGTCTGCTGTAAAAAGTACAACTAACCACAGACCCACATGAATAAGGTGCCAAAAGATGCGGAATTGAGCCAGGTATCGGCAGCTGTTGAAAAATTGCAAATTTCCCCGGTTTCCATGGAGTAAGAGCCGTTGCTGTGCACGTGATTATGACATAAATGATCAATCAATTGTCACTACAGCAAAAGTGTTAGTCGCAGAGCAACGCGGTTTGCACCATTCGATTTGTCGTCACAAAATACGTCGGATTAGCTCTTACCAGCAGCACTGGAAACAGTTTTTCCACTTTTGCATTTTTGCCTGGTCTTTTTGTTAATTGAAACCGGCTACACTGTACTATTACTATATTCAACTTTTGACTATAAGTTATGTGCCCTTCGGTAGCCCAGAAGACCTGAAATCTTTGGGCCAGGCCCATTTAACTCACCCAGCAATTGTCTTACTTCTAAGTGCAAGACAATCTCAATGTCTTTATCTACGTGTAGAAAAACCACACCATTTGTACATAAAAAACACAAGGTACTTGATACAGTCTGCTGTAAAAAGTACAACTGACCACAGACCCCACATGAATAAGGTGCCAAAAGATGCGGAATTGAGCCAGGTATCGGCAGCTGTTGAAAAATTGCAAATTTCCCCGGTTTCCATGGAGTAAGAGCCGTTGCTGTGCACGTGATTATGACATAAATGATCATTCAATTGTCACTACAGGCAAAAGTATTGGTCGGAGAGCAACGCGGTTTGCACCATTCGATTTCTCGTCACAAAATACGTCGGATTAGCCTCTTACGAGCAGCACTGGAACAGTTTTTCCACTTTTGCATTTTTGCCTGGTCTTTTTGTTAATTGAAACCGGCTACACTGTACTCTGTACAATCGCGACTGGTCATTACTATATTCAACTTTTGACTATAAGTTATGTGCCCTTCGGTAGCCCAGAAGACCTGAAATCTTTGGGCCAAGCCCATTTAACTCACCCAGCAATTGTCTTACTTCTAAGTCGAAGACAATCTCAATGTCGTTATCTACGTGTAGAAAAAACCACACCATTTGTACGTGAAAAACACAAGGTACTTGATACAGTCTGCTGTAAAAACTACAACTAAACACTGACCCACATTTATCAGGTGAAAAAGATGCGGAATTGGGCCAGGCATCGGCAGCTGTTAAAAAATTGCAAATATCCATGGTTTCCATGGAGTAAGAGCCGTTGCTGGGCACGTGATTATGACATCAATGATCATTCAATTGTCGCTACAGCCAAAAGTATTGGTCGGAGAGCAACGCGGTTTGCACCATTCGATTTCTCGTCACAAAATACGTCGGATTAGCCTCTTACCAGCAGCACTGGAACAGTTTTTCCACTTTTGCATTTTTACCTGGTCTTTTAGTTAATTGAAATCGGCTACACTGTACTCTGTACAATCGCGACTGGTCATTACTATATTCAACTTTTGATTATAAGTTATGTGCCCTTCGGTAGCCCAGAAGACGTCAAATCTTTGGGCTAAGCCCATTTAACTCACCCAGCAATTGTCTTACTTCTAAGTCCAAGACAATCTCAATGTCTTTATCTACGTGTAGAAAAACCAGACCATTTGTACATAAAAAACACAAGGTACTTGATACAGTCTGCTGTAAAAAGTACAACTAAACACAGACCCACATTTATAAGGCGCCAAAAGATGCGGAATTGGGCCAGGCATCGGCAGCTGTTAAAAAATTGCAAATATCCCTGGTTTCCATGGAGTAAGAGCCGTTGCTGGGCACGTGATTATGACATCAATGATCATTCAATTGTCGCTACAGCCAAAAGTATTGGTCGGAGAGCAACGCGGTTTGCACCATTCGATTTCTCGTCACAAAATACGTCGGATTAGCCTCTTACCAGCAGCACTGGAACAGTTTTTCCACTTTTGCATTTTTACCTGGTCTTTTTGTTAAATGAAATCGGCTACACTGTACTCTGTACAATCGAGACTGGTCATTACTATATTCAACTTTTGACTATAAGTTATGTGCCCTTCGGTAGCCCAGAAGACGTCAAATCTTTGGGCTAAGCCCATTTAACTCACCCAGCAATTGTCTTACTTCTAAGTGCAAGACAATCTCAATGTCTTTATCTACGTGTAGAAAAACCACAGCATTTGTACATAAAAAACACAAGGTACTTGATACAGTCTGCTGTAAAAAGTACAACTGACCACAGACCCACATGAATAAGGTGCCAAAAGATGCGGAATTGAGCCAGGTATCGGCAGCTGTTGAAAAATTGCAAATTTCCCCGGTTTCCATGGAGTAAGAGCCGTTGCTGTGCACGTGATTATGACATAAATGATCAATCAATTGTCACTACAGCCAAAAGTGTTAGTCGCAGAGCAACGCGGTTTGCACCATTCGATTTGTCGTCACAAAATACGTCGGATTAGCCTCTTACCAGCAGCACTGGAACAGTTTTTCCACTTTTGCATTTTTGCCTGGTCTTTTTGTTAATTGAAACCGGCTACACTGTACTCTGTACAATCGCGACTGGTCATTACTATATTCAACTTTTGACTATAAGTTATGTGCCCTTCGGTAGCCCAGAAGACCTGAAATCTTTGGGCCAGGCCCATTTAACTCACCCAGCAATTGTCTTACTTCTAAGTGCAAGACAATCTCAATGTCTTTATCTACGTGTAGAAAAACCACACCATTTGTAGATAAAAAACACAAGGTACTTGATACAGTCTGCTGTAAAAAGTACAACTGACCACAGACCCACATGAATAAGGTGCCAAAAGATGCGGAATTGAGCCAGGCATCGGCAGCTGTTGACAAATCGCAAATTTCCCTGGTTTCCATGGAGTAAGAGCCGTTGCTACGCACGTGATTATGACATAAATGATCATTCAATTGTCGCTACAGCCAAAAGTATTGGTCGGAGAGCAACGCAGATTGCACCATTCGATTTCTCGTCACAAAATACGTCGGATTAGCCTCTTACTAGTACCACTGGAACAGTTTTTCCACTTTTGCATTTTTGCCTGGTCTTTTTGTTAATTGAAATCGGCTACACTGTACTCTGTACAATCGCGACTGGTCATTACTATATTCAACTTTTGACTATAAGTTATGTGCCCTTCGGTAGCCCAGAAGACGTCAAATCTTTGGGCTAAGCCCATTTAACTCACCCAGCAATTGTCTTACTTCTAAGTGCAAGACAATCTCAATGTCTTTATCTACGTGTAGAAAAACCAGACCATTTGTACATAAAAAACACAAGGTACTTGATACAATCTGCTGTAAAAAGTACAACTAAACACTGACCCACATTTATAAGGTGCCAAAAGATGCGGAATTGGGCCAGGCATCGGCAGCTGTTGAAAAATTGCAAATTTCCCTGGTTTCCATGGAGTAAGAGCCGTTGCTGGGCACGTGATTATGACATCAATGATCATTCAATTGTCGCTACAGCCAAAAGTATTGGTCGGAGAGCAACGCGGTTTGCACCATTCGATTTCTCGTCACAAAATACGTCGGATTAGCCTCTTACCTGCAGCACTGGAACAGTTTTTCCACTTTTGCATTTTTACCTGGTCTTTTTGTTAATTGAAACCGGCTACACTGTACTCTGTACAATCGCGACTGGTCATTACTATATTCAACTTTTGACTATAAGTTATGTGCCCTTCGGTAGCCCAGAAGACGTCAAATCTTTGGTCTAAGCCCATTTAACTCACCCAGCAATTGTCTTACTTCTAAGTGCAAGACAATCTCAATGTCTTTATCTACGTGTAGAGAAACCACACCATTTGTACATAAAAAACACAAGGTACTTGATACAGTCTGCTGTAAAAAGTACAACTGACCACAAACCCACATGAATAAGGTGCCAAAAGATGCGGAATTGAGCCAGGCATCGGCAGCTGTTGAAAAATTGCAAATTTCCCCGGTTTCCATGGAGTAAGAGCCGTTGCTGTGCACGTGATTATGACATAAATGATCATTCAATTGTCACTACAGCCAAAAGTGTTAGTCGCAGAGCAACGCGGTTTGCACCATTCGATTTGTCGTCACAAAATACGTCGGATTAGCCTCTTACCAGCAGCACTGGAACAGTTTTTCCACTTTTGCATTTTTGCCTGGTCTTTTTGTTAATTGAAACCGGCTACACTGTACTCTGTACAATCGCGACTGGTCATTACTATATTCAACTTTTGACTATAAGTTATGTGCCCTTCGGTAGCCCAGAAGACCTGAAATCTTTGGGCCAAGCCCATTTAACTCACCCAGCAATTGTCTTACTTCTAAGTCGAAGACAATCTCAATGTCGTTATCTACGTGTAGAAAAACCACACCATTTGTACGTGAAAAACACAAGGTACTTGATACAGTCTGCTGTAAAAACTACAACTAAACACTGACCCACATTTATCAGGTGAAAAAGATGCGGAATTGGGCCAGGCATCGGCAGCTGTTAAAAAATTGCAAATATCCCTGGTTTCCATGGAGTAAGAGCCGTTGCTGGGCACGTGATTATGACATCAATGATCATTCAATTGTCACTACAGGCAAAAGTATTGGTCGGAGAGCAACGCGGTTTGCACCATTCGATTTCTCGTCACAAAATACGTCGGATTAGCCTGTTACCAGCAGCACTGGAACAGTTTTTCCACTTTTGCATTTTTGCCTGGTCTTTTTGTTAATTGAAATCGGCTACACTGTACTCTGTACAATCGTAACTTGTCATTACTATATTCAACTTTTGACTATAAGTTATGTGCCCTTCGGTAGCCCAGAAGACCTGAAATCTTTGGGCTAAGCCCATTTAACTCACCCAGCAATTGCCTTACTTCTAAGTGCAAGACAATCTCAATGTCTTTATCTACGTGTAGAAAAACCACACCATTTGTACATGAAAAACACAAGGTACTTGATGCAGTCTGCTGTAAAAAGTACAACTGAACACTGACCCACTTCAGTAAGGTGCCAAAAGATGCGGAATTGAGCCAGGCATCGGCAGCTGTTGACAAATTGCAAATTTCCCTGGTTTCCATGGAGTAAAAGCCGTTGCTACGCACGTGATTATGACATAAATGATCATTCAATTGTCGCTACAGCCAAAAATATTGGTCGGAGAGCAACGCGGATTGCACCATTCGATTTCTCGTCACAAAATACGTCGGATTAGCCTCTTACAAGTACCACTGGAACAGTTTTTCCACTTTTGCATTTTTGCCTGGTCTTTTTGTTAATTGAAATCGGCTACACTGTACTCTGTACAATCGCGACTGGTCATTACTATATTCAACTTTTGACTATAAGTTATGTGCCCTTCTGTAGCCCAGAAGACGTCAAATCTTTGGGCTAAGCCCATTTAACTCACCCAGCAATTGTCTTACTTCTAAGTGCAAGACAATCTCAATGTCTTTATCTACGTGTAGAAAAACGAGACCATTTGCTCATAAAAAACACAAGGTACTTGATACAATCTGCTGTAAAAAGTACAACTAAACACTGACCCACATTTATAAGGTGCCAAAAGATGCGGAATTGGGCCAGGCATCGGCAGCTGTTGAAAAATTGCAAATTTCCCTGGTTTCCATGGAGTAAGAGCCGTTGCTGGGCACGTGATTATGACATCAATGATCATTCAATTGTCGCTACAGCCAAAAGTATTGGTCGGAGAGCAACGCGGTTTGCACCATTCGATTTCTTGTCACAAAATACGTCGGATTAGCCTCTTACCAGCAGCACTGGAACAGTTTTTCCACTTTTGCATTTTTACCTGGTCTTTTTGTTAATTGAAACCGGCTACACTGTACTCTGTACAATCGCGACTGGTCATTACTATATTCAACTTTTGACTATAAGTTATGTGCCCTTCGGTAGCCCAGAAGACGTAAAATCTTTGGTCTAAGCCCATTTAACTCACCCAGCAATTGTCTTACTTCTAAGTGCAGGACAATCTCAATGTCTTTATCTACGTGTAGAGAAACCAGACCATTTGTAGATAAAAAAAAAAAGGTACTTGATACAGTCTGCTGTAAAAAGTACAACTGAACACTGACCCACTTCAGTAAGGTGCCAAAAGATGCGGAATTGAGCCAGGCATCGGCAGTTGTTGAAAAATTGCAAATTTCCCTGGTTTCCATGGAGTAAGAGCCGTTGCTGGGCACGTGATTATGACATAAATGATCATTCAATTGTCACTACAGCCAAAAGTATTGGTCGGAGAGCAACGCGGTTTGCACCATTCGATTTCTCGTCACAAAATACGTCGAATTAGCCTCTTACCAGCAGCACTGGAACAGTTTTTCCACTTTTGCATTTTTGCCTGGTCTTTTTGTTAATTGAAATCGGCTACACTGTACTCTGTACAATTGCTACTGGTCATTACTATATTCAACTTTTGACTATAAGTTATGTGCCCTTCGGTAGCCCAGAAGACCTGAAATCTTTGGGCTAAGCCCATTTAACTCACCCAGCAATTGCCTTACTTCTAAGTGCAAGACAATCTCAATGTCTTTATCTACGTGTAGAAAAACCACACCATTTGTACGTGAAAAATACAAGGTACTTGATACAGTCTGCTGTAAAAAGTACAACTGAACACTGACCCACTTCAGTAAGGTGCCAAAAGATGCGGAATTGAGCCAGGCATCGGCAGGTGTTGAAAAATTGCAAATTTCCCTGGTTTCCATGGAGTAAGAGCCGTTGCTCTGCACGTGATTATGACATAAGTGATCATTCAATTGTCACTACAGCCAAAAGTATTGGTCGGAGAGCAACGCGGTTTGCACCATTCGATTTCTCGTCACAAAATACGTCGGATTAGCCTCTTACCAGCAGCACTGGAACAGTTTTTCCACTTTTGCATTTTTACCTGGTCTTTTAGTTAATTGAAATCGGCTACACTGTACTCTGTAAAATCGCGACTGGTCATTACTATATTCAACTTTTGACTATAAGTTATGTGCCCTTCGGTAGCCCAGAAGACGTCAAATCTTTGGGCTAAGCCCATTTAACTCACCCAGCAATTGTCTTACTTCTAAGTCCAAGACAATCTCAATGTCTTTATCTACGTGTAGAAAAACCAGACCATTTGTACATAAAAAACACAAGGTACTTGATACAGTCTGCTGTAAAAAGTACAACTAAACACTGACCCACATTTATAAGGCGCCAAAAGATGCGGAATTGGGCCAGGCATCGGCAGCTGTTAAAAAATTGCAAATATCCCTGGTTTCCATGGAGTAAGAGCCGTTGCTGGGCACGTGATTATGACATCAATGATCATTCAATTGTCGCTACAGCCAAAAGTATTGGTCGGAGAGCAACGCGGTTTGCACCATTCGATTTCTCGTCACAAAATACGTCGGATTAGCCTGTTACCAGCAGCACTGGAACAGTTTTTCCACTTTTGCATTTTTGCCTGGTCTTTTTGTTAATTGAAATCGGCTACACTGTACTCTGTACAATCGCAACTTGTCATTACTATATTCAACTTTTGACTATAAGTTATGTGCCCTTCGGTAGCCCAGAAGACGTCAAATCTTTGGGCTAAGCCCATTTAACTCACCCAGCAATTGCCTTACTTCTAAGTGCAAGACAATCTCAATGTCTTTATCTACGTGTAGAAAAACCACACCATTTGTACATGAAAAACACAAGGTACTTGATGCAGTCTGCTGTAAAAAGTACAACTGAACACTGACCCACTTCAGTAAGGTGCCAAAAGATGCGGAATTGAGCCAGGCATCGGCAGCTGTTGACAAATTGCAAATTTCCCTGGTTTCCATGGAGTAAGAGCCGTTGCTACGCACGTGATTATGACATAAATGATTATTCAATTGTCGCTACAGCCAAAAATATTGGTCGGAGAGCAACGCGGATTGCACCATTCGATTTCTCGTCACAAAATACGTCGGATTAGCCTCTTACTGGTAGCACTGGAACAGTTTTTCCACTTTTGCATTTTTGCCTGGTCTTTTTGTTAATTGAAATCGGCTACACTGTACTCTGTACAATCGCAACTTGTCATTACTATATTCAACTTTTGACTATAAGTTATGTGCCCTTCGGTAGCCCAGAAGACGTCAAATCTTTGGGCTAAGCCCATTTAACTCACCCAGCAATTGCCTTACTTCTAAGTGCAAGACAATCTCAATGTCTTTATCTACGTGTAGAAAAACCACACCATTTGTACATGAAAAACACAAGGTACTTGATGCAGTCTGCTGTAAAAAGTACAACTGAACACTGACCCACTTCAGTAAGGTGCCAAAAGATGCGGATATGAGCCAGGCATCGGCAGCTGTTGACAAATTGCAAATTTCCCTGGTTTCCATGGAGTAAGAGCCGTTGCTACGCACGTGATTATGACATAAATGATCATTCAATTGTCGCTACAGCCAAAAGTATTGGTCGGAGAGCAACGCGGATTGCACCATTCGATTTCTCGTCACAAAATACGTCGGATTAGCCTCTTACCAGCAGCACTGGAACAGTTTTTCCACTTTTGCATTTTTACCTGGTCTTTTAGTTAATTGAAATCGGCTACACTGTACTCTGTACAATCGCGACTGGTCATTACTATATTCAACTTTTGACTATAAGTTATGTGCCCTTCGGTAGCCCAGAAGACGTCAAATCTTTGGGCTAAGCCCATTTAACTCACCCAGCAATTGTCTTACTTCTAAGTCCAAGACAATCTCAATGTCTTTATCTACGTGTAGAAAAACCAGACCATTTGTACATAAAAAACACAAGGTACTTGATACAGTCTGCTGTAAAAAGTACAACTAAACACAGACCCACATTTATAAGGCGCCAAAAGATGCGGAATTGGGCCAGGCATCGGCAGCTGTTAAAAAATTGCAAATATCCATGGTTTCCATGGAGTAAGAGCCGTTGCTGGGCACGTGATTATGACATCAATGATCATTCAATTGTCGCTACAGCCAAAAGTATTGGTCGGAGAGCAACGCGGTTTGCACCATTCGATTTCTCGTCACAAAATACGTCGGATTAGCCTCTTACCAGCAGCACTGGAACAGTTTTTCCACTTTTGCATTTTTACCTGGTCTTTTAGTTAATTGAAATCGGCTACACTGTACTCTGTACAATCGCGACTGGTCATTACTATATTCAACTTTTGATTATAAGTTATGTGCCCTTCGGTAGCCCAGAAGACGTCAAATCTTTGGGCTAAGCCCATTTAACTCACCCAGCAATTGTCTTACTTCTAAGTCCAAGACAATCTCAATGTCTTTATCTACGTGTAGAAAAACCAGACCATTTGTACATAAAAAACACAAGGTACTTGATACAGTCTGCTGTAAAAAGTACATCTAAACACAGACCCACATTTATAAGGCGCCAAAAGATGCGGAATTGGGCCAGGCATCGGCAGCTGTTAAAAAATTGCAAATATCCCTGGTTTCCATGGAGTAAGAGCCGTTGCTGGGCACGTGATTATGACATCAATGATCATTCAATTGTCGCTACAGCCAAAAGTATTGGTCGGAGAGCAACGCGGTTTGCACCATTCGATTTCTCGTCACAAAATACGTCGGATTAGCCTCTTACCAGCAGCACTGGAACAGTTTTTCCACTTTTGCATTTTTACCTGGTCTTTTTGTTAAATGAAATCGGCTACACTGTACTCTGTACAATCGAGACTGGTCATTACTATATTCAACTTTTGACTATAAGTTATGTGCCCTTCGGTAGCCCAGAAGACGTCAAATCTTTGGGCTAAGCCCATTTAACTCACCCAGCAATTGTCTTACTTCTAAGTGCAAGACAATCTCAATGTCTTTATCTACGTGTAGAAAAACCACAGCATTTGTACATAAAAAACACAAGGTACTTGATACAGTCTGCTGTAAAAAGTACAACTGACCACAGACCCACATGAATAAGGTGCCAAAAGATGCGGAATTGAGCCAGGTATCGGCAGCTGTTGAAAAATTGCAAATTTCCCCGGTTTCCATGGAGTAAGAGCCGTTGCTGTGCACGTGATTATGACATAAATGATCAATCAATTGTCACTACAGCCAAAAGTGTTAGTCGCAGAGCAACGCGGTTTGCACCATTCGATTTGTCGTCACAAAATACGTCGGATTAGCCTCTTACCAGCAGCACTGGAACAGTTTTTCCACTTTTGCATTTTTGCCTGGTCTTTTTGTTAATTGAAACCGGCTACACTGTACTCTGTACAATCGCGACTGGTCATTACTATATTCAACTTTTGACTATAAGTTATGTGCCCTTCGGTAGCCCAGAAGACCTGAAATCTTTGGGCCAGGCCCATTTAACTCACCCAGCAATTGTCTTACTTCTAAGTGCAAGACAATCTCAATGTCTTTATCTACGTGTAGAAAAACCACACCATTTGTAGATAAAAAACACAAGGTACTTGATACAGTCTGCTGTAAAAAGTACAACTGACCACAGACCCACATGAATAAGGTGCCAAAAGATGCGGAATTGAGCCAGGCATCGGCAGCTGTTGACAAATCGCAAATTTCCCTGGTTTCCATGGAGTAAGAGCCGTTGCTACGCACGTGATTATGACATAAATGATCATTCAATTGTCGCTACAGCCAAAAGTATTGGTCGGAGAGCAACGCAGATTGCACCATTCGATTTCTCGTCACAAAATACGTCGGATTAGCCTCTTACTAGTACCACTGGAACAGTTTTTCCACTTTTGCATTTTTGCCTGGTCTTTTTGTTAATTGAAATCGGCTACACTGTACTCTGTACAATCGCGACTGGTCATTACTATATTCAACTTTTGACTATAAGTTATGTGCCCTTCGGTAGCCCAGAAGACGTCAAATCTTTGGGCTAAGCCCATTTAACTCACCCAGCAATTGTCTTACTTCTAAGTGCAAGACAATCTCAATGTCTTTATCTACGTGTAGAAAAACCAGACCATTTGTACATAAAAAACACAAGGTACTTGATACAATCTGCTGTAAAAAGTACAACTAAACACTGACCCACATTTATAAGGTGCCAAAAGATGCGGAATTGGGCCAGGCATCGGCAGCTGTTGAAAAATTGCAAATTTCCCTGGTTTCCATGGAGTAAGAGCCGTTGCTGGGCACGTGATTATGACATCAATGATCATTCAATTGTCGCTACAGCCAAAAGTATTGGTCGGAGAGCAACGCGGTTTGCACCATTCGATTTCTCGTCACAAAATACGTCGGATTAGCCTCTTACCTGCAGCACTGGAACAGTTTTTCCACTTTTGCATTTTTACCTGGTCTTTTTGTTAATTGAAACCGGCTACACTGTACTCTGTACAATCGCGACTGGTCATTACTATATTCAACTTTTGACTATAAGTTATGTGCCCTTCGGTAGCCCAGAAGACGTCAAATCTTTGGTCTAAGCCCATTTAACTCACCCAGCAATTGTCTTACTTCTAAGTGCAAGACAATCTCAATGTCTTTATCTACGTGTAGAGAAACCACACCATTTGTACATAAAAAACACAAGGTACTTGATACAGTCTGCTGTAAAAAGTACAACTGACCACAAACCCACATGAATAAGGTGCCAAAAGATGCGGAATTGAGCCAGGCATCGGCAGCTGTTGAAAAATTGCAAATTTCCCCGGTTTCCATGGAGTAAGAGCCGTTGCTGTGCACGTGATTATGACATAAATGATCATTCAATTGTCACTACAGCCAAAAGTGTTAGTCGCAGAGCAACGCGGTTTGCACCATTCGATTTGTCGTCACAAAATACGTCGGATTAGCCTCTTACCAGCAGCACTGGAACAGTTTTTCCACTTTTGCATTTTTGCCTGGTCTTTTTGTTAATTGAAACCGGCTACACTGTACTCTGTACAATCGCGACTGGTCATTACTATATTCAACTTTTGACTATAAGTTATGTGCCCTTCGGTAGCCCAGAAGACCTGAAATCTTTGGGCCAAGCCCATTTAACTCACCCAGCAATTGTCTTACTTCTAAGTCGAAGACAATCTCAATGTCGTTATCTACGTGTAGAAAAACCACACCATTTGTACGTGAAAAACACAAGGTACTTGATACAGTCTGCTGTAAAAACTACAACTAAACACTGACCCACATTTATCAGGTGAAAAAGATGCGGAATTGGGCCAGGCATCGGCAGCTGTTAAAAAATTGCAAATATCCCTGGTTTCCATGGAGTAAGAGCCGTTGCTGGGCACGTGATTATGACATCAATGATCATTCAATTGTCACTACAGGCAAAAGTATTGGTCGGAGAGCAACGCGGTTTGCACCATTCGATTTCTCGTCACAAAATACGTCGGATTAGCCTGTTACCAGCAGCACTGGAACAGTTTTTCCACTTTTGCATTTTTGCCTGGTCTTTTTGTTAATTGAAATCGGCTACACTGTACTCTGTACAATCGTAACTTGTCATTACTATATTCAACTTTTGACTATAAGTTATGTGCCCTTCGGTAGCCCAGAAGACCTGAAATCTTTGGGCTAAGCCCATTTAACTCACCCAGCAATTGCCTTACTTCTAAGTGCAAGACAATCTCAATGTCTTTATCTACGTGTAGAAAAACCACACCATTTGTACATGAAAAACACAAGGTACTTGATGCAGTCTGCTGTAAAAAGTACAACTGAACACTGACCCACTTCAGTAAGGTGCCAAAAGATGCGGAATTGAGCCAGGCATCGGCAGCTGTTGACAAATTGCAAATTTCCCTGGTTTCCATGGAGTAAGAGCCGTTGCTACGCACGTGATTATGACATAAATGATCATTCAATTGTCGCTACAGCCAAAAATATTGGTCGGAGAGCAACGCGGATTGCACCATTCGATTTCTCGTCACAAAATACGTCGGATTAGCCTCTTACAAGTACCACTGGAACAGTTTTTCCACTTTTGCATTTTTGCCTGGTCTTTTTGTTAATTGAAATCGGCTACACTGTACTCTGTACAATCGCGACTGGTCATTACTATATTCAACTTTTGACTATAAGTTATGTGCCCTTCTGTAGCCCAGAAGACGTCAAATCTTTGGGCTAAGCCCATTTAACTCACCCAGCAATTGTCTTACTTCTAAGTGCAAGACAATCTCAATGTCTTTATCTACGTGTAGAAAAACGAGACCATTTGCTCATAAAAAACACAAGGTACTTGATACAATCTGCTGTAAAAAGTACAACTAAACACTGACCCACATTTATAAGGTGCCAAAAGATGCGGAATTGGGCCAGGCATCGGCAGCTGTTGAAAAATTGCAAATTTCCCTGGTTTCCATGGAGTAAGAGCCGTTGCTGGGCACGTGATTATGACATCAATGATCATTCAATTGTCGCTACAGCCAAAAGTATTGGTCGGAGAGCAACGCGGTTTGCACCATTCGATTTCTTGTCACAAAATACGTCGGATTAGCCTCTTACCAGCAGCACTGGAACAGTTTTTCCACTTTTGCATTTTTACCTGGTCTTTTTGTTAATTGAAACCGGCTACACTGTACTCTGTACAATCGCGACTGGTCATTACTATATTCAACTTTTGACTATAAGTTATGTGCCCTTCGGTAGCCCAGAAGACGTAAAATCTTTGGTCTAAGCCCATTTAACTCACCCAGCAATTGTCTTACTTCTAAGTGCAGGACAATCTCAATGTCTTTATCTACGTGTAGAGAAACCAGACCATTTGTAGATAAAAAAAAAAAGGTACTTGATACAGTCTGCTGTAAAAAGTACAACTGAACACTGACCCACTTCAGTAAGGTGCCAAAAGATGCGGAATTGAGCCAGGCATCGGCAGTTGTTGAAAAATTGCAAATTTCCCTGGTTTCCATGGAGTAAGAGCCGTTGCTGGGCACGTGATTATGACATAAATGATCATTCAATTGTCACTACAGCCAAAAGTATTGGTCGGAGAGCAACGCGGTTTGCACCATTCGATTTCTCGTCACAAAATACGTCGAATTAGCCTCTTACCAGCAGCACTGGAACAGTTTTTCCACTTTTGCATTTTTGCCTGGTCTTTTTGTTAATTGAAATCGGCTACACTGTACTCTGTACAATTGCTACTGGTCATTACTATATTCAACTTTTGACTATAAGTTATGTGCCCTTCGGTAGCCCAGAAGACCTGAAATCTTTGGGCTAAGCCCATTTAACTCACCCAGCAATTGCCTTACTTCTAAGTGCAAGACAATCTCAATGTCTTTATCTACGTGTAGAAAAACCACACCATTTGTACGTGAAAAATACAAGGTACTTGATACAGTCTGCTGTAAAAAGTACAACTGAACACTGACCCACTTCAGTAAGGTGCCAAAAGATGCGGAATTGAGCCAGGCATCGGCAGGTGTTGAAAAATTGCAAATTTCCCTGGTTTCCATGGAGTAAGAGCCGTTGCTCTGCACGTGATTATGACATAAGTGATCATTCAATTGTCACTACAGCCAAAAGTATTGGTCGGAGAGCAACGCGGTTTGCACCATTCGATTTCTCGTCACAAAATACGTCGGATTAGCCTCTTACCAGCAGCACTGGAACAGTTTTTCCACTTTTGCATTTTTACCTGGTCTTTTAGTTAATTGAAATCGGCTACACTGTACTCTGTAAAATCGCGACTGGTCATTACTATATTCAACTTTTGACTATAAGTTATGTGCCCTTCGGTAGCCCAGAAGACGTCAAATCTTTGGGCTAAGCCCATTTAACTCACCCAGCAATTGTCTTACTTCTAAGTCCAAGACAATCTCAATGTCTTTATCTACGTGTAGAAAAACCAGACCATTTGTACATAAAAAACACAAGGTACTTGATACAGTCTGCTGTAAAAAGTACAACTAAACACAGACCCACATTTATAAGGCGCCAAAAGATGCGGAATTGGGCCAGGCATCGGCAGCTGTTAAAAAATTGCAAATATCCCTGGTTTCCATGGAGTAAGAGCCGTTGCTGGGCACGTGATTATGACATCAATGATCATTCAATTGTCGCTACAGCCAAAAGTATTGGTCGGAGAGCAACGCGGTTTGCACCATTCGATTTCTCGTCACAAAATACGTCGGATTAGCCTGTTACCAGCAGCACTGGAACAGTTTTTCCACTTTTGCATTTTTGCCTGGTCTTTTTGTTAATTGAAATCGGCTACACTGTACTCTGTACAATCGCAACTTGTCATTACTATATTCAACTTTTGACTATAAGTTATGTGCCCTTCGGTAGCCCAGAAGACGTCAAATCTTTGGGCTAAGCCCATTTAACTCACCCAGCAATTGCCTTACTTCTAAGTGCAAGACAATCTCAATGTCTTTATCTACGTGTAGAAAAACCACACCATTTGTACATGAAAAACACAAGGTACTTGATGCAGTCTGCTGTAAAAAGTACAACTGAACACTGACCCACTTCAGTAAGGTGCCAAAAGATGCGGAATTGAGCCAGGCATCGGCAGCTGTTGACAAATTGCAAATTTCCCTGGTTTCCATGGAGTAAGAGCCGTTGCTACGCACGTGATTATGACATAAATGATTATTCAATTGTCGCTACAGCCAAAAATATTGGTCGGAGAGCAACGCGGATTGCACCATTCGATTTCTCGTCACAAAATACGTCGGATTAGCCTCTTACTAGTACCACTGGAACAGTTTTTCCACTTTTGCATTTTTGCCTGGTCTTTTTGTTAATTGAAATCGGCTACACTGTACTCTGTACAATCGCGACTGGTCATTACTATATTCAACTTTTGACTATAAGTTATGTGCCCTTCGGTAGCCCAGAAGACGTCAAATCTTTGGGCTAAGCCCATTTAACTCACCCAGCAATTGTCTTACTTCTAAGTGCAAGACAATCTCAATGTCTTTATCTACGTGTAGAAAAACCAGACCATTTGTACATAAAAAACACAAGGTACTTGATACAATCTGCTGTAAAAAGTACAACTAAACACTGACCCACATTTATAAGGTGCCAAAAGATGCGGAATTGGGCCAGGCATCGGCAGCTGTTGAAAAATTGCAAATTTCCCTGGTTTCCATGGAGTAAGAGCCGTTGCTGGGCACGTGATTATGACATCAATGATCATTCAATTGTCGCTACAGCCAAAAGTATTGGTCGGAGAGCAACGCGGTTTGCACCATTCGATTTCTCGTCACAAAATACGTCGGATTAGCCTCTTACCAGCAGCACTGGAACAGTTTTTCCACTTTTGCATTTTTACCTGGTCTTTTTGTTAATTGAAACCGGCTACACTGTACTCTGTACAATCGCGACTGGTCATTACTATATTCAACTTTTGACTATAAGTTATGTGCCCTTCGGTAGCCCAGAAGACCTGAAATCTTTGGTCTAAGCCCATTTAACTCACCCAGCAATTGTCTTACTTCTAAGTGCAAGACAATCTCAATGTCTTTATCTACGTGTAGAGAAACCAGACCATTTGTAGATAAAAAAAAAAAGGTACTTGATACAGTCTGCTGTAAAAAGTACAACTGAACACTGACCCACTTCAGTAAGGTGCCAAAAGATGCGGAATTGAGCCAGGCATCGGCAGCTGTTGAAAAATTGCAAATTTCCCTGGTTTCCATGGAGTAAGAGCCGTTGCTGGGCACGTGATTATGACATAAATGATCATTCAATTGTCACTACAGCCAAAAGTATTGGTCGGAGAGCAACGCGGTTTGCACCATTCGATTTCTCGTCACAAAATACGTCGAATTAGCCTCTTACCTGCAGCACTGGAACAGTTTTTCCACTTTTGCATTTTTGCCTGGTCTTTTTGTTAATTGAAATCGGCTACACTGTACTCTGTACAATCGCTACTGGTCATTACTATATTCAACTTTTGACTATAAGTTATGTGCCCTTCGGTAGCCCAGAAGACGTAAAATCTTTGGTCTAAGCCCATTTAACTCACCCAGCAATTGTCTTACTTCTAAGTGCAGGACAATCTCAATGTCTTTATCTACGTGTAGAGAAACCAGACCATTTGTAGATAAAAAAAAAAAGGTACTTGATACAGTCTGCTGTAAAAAGTACAACTGAACACTGACCCACTTCAGTAAGGTGCCAAAAGATGCGGAATTGAGCCAGGCATCGGCAGTTGTTGAAAAATTGCAAATTTCCCTGGTTTCCATGGAGTAAGAGCCGTTGCTGGGCACGTGATTATGACATAAATGATCATTCAATTGTCACTACAGCCAAAAGTATTGGTCGGAGAGCAACGCGGTTTGCACCATTCGATTTCTCGTCACAAAATACGTCGAATTAGCCTCTTACCAGCAGCACTGGAACAGTTTTTCCACTTTTGCATTTTTGCCTGGTCTTTTTGTTAATTGAAATCGGCTACACTGTACTCTGTACAATTGCTACTGGTCATTACTATATTCAACTTTTGACTATAAGTTATGTGCCCTTCGGTAGCCCAGAAGACCTGAAATCTTTGGGCTAAGCCCATTTAACTCACCCAGCAATTGCCTTACTTCTAAGTGCAAGACAATCTCAATGTCTTTATCTACGTGTAGAAAAACCACACCATTTGTACGTGAAAAATACAAGGTACTTGATACAGTCTGCTGTAAAAAGTACAACTGAACACTGACCCACTTCAGTAAGGTGCCAAAAGATGCGGAATTGAGCCAGGCATCGGCAGGTGTTGAAAAATTGCAAATTTCCCTGGTTTCCATGGAGTAAGAGCCGTTGCTCTGCACGTGATTATGACATAAGTGATCATTCAATTGTCACTACAGCCAAAAGTATTGGTCGGAGAGCAACGCGGTTTGCACCATTCGATTTCTCGTCACAAAATACGTCGGATTAGCCTCTTACCAGCAGCACTGGAACAGTTTTTCCACTTTTGCATTTTTACCTGGTCTTTTAGTTAATTGAAATCGGCTACACTGTACTCTGTAAAATCGCGACTGGTCATTACTATATTCAACTTTTGACTATAAGTTATGTGCCCTTCGGTAGCCCAGAAGACGTCAAATCTTTGGGCTAAGCCCATTTAACTCACCCAGCAATTGTCTTACTTCTAAGTCCAAGACAATCTCAATGTCTTTATCTACGTGTAGAAAAACCAGACCATTTGTACATAAAAAACACAAGGTACTTGATACAGTCTGCTGTAAAAAGTACAACTAAACACAGACCCACATTTATAAGGCGCCAAAAGATGCGGAATTGGGCCAGGCATCGGCAGCTGTTAAAAAATTGCAAATATCCCTGGTTTCCATGGAGTAAGAGCCGTTGCTGGGCACGTGATTATGACATCAATGATCATTCAATTGTCGCTACAGCCAAAAGTATTGGTCGGAGAGCAACGCGGTTTGCACCATTCGATTTCTCGTCACAAAATACGTCGGATTAGCCTGTTACCAGCAGCACTGGAACAGTTTTTCCACTTTTGCATTTTTGCCTGGTCTTTTTGTTAATTGAAATCGGCTACACTGTACTCTGTACAATCGCAACTTGTCATTACTATATTCAACTTTTGACTATAAGTTATGTGCCCTTCGGTAGCCCAGAAGACGTCAAATCTTTGGGCTAAGCCCATTTAACTCACCCAGCAATTGCCTTACTTCTAAGTGCAAGACAATCTCAATGTCTTTATCTACGTGTAGAAAAACCACACCATTTGTACATGAAAAACACAAGGTACTTGATGCAGTCTGCTGTAAAAAGTACAACTGAACACTGACCCACTTCAGTAAGGTGCCAAAAGATGCGGAATTGAGCCAGGCATCGGCAGCTGTTGACAAATTGCAAATTTCCCTGGTTTCCATGGAGTAAGAGCCGTTGCTACGCACGTGATTATGACATAAATGATCATTCAATTGTCGCTACAGCCAAAAATATTGGTCGGAGAGCAACGCGGATTGCACCATTCGATTTCTCGTCACAAAATACGTCGGATTAGCCTCTTACTAGTACCACTGGAACAGTTTTTTCCACTTTTGCATTTTTGCCTGGTCTTTTTGTTAATTGAAATCGGCTACACTGTACTCTGTACAATCGCGACTGGTCATTACTATATTCAACTTTTGACTATAAGTTATGTGCCCTTCGGTAGCCCAGAAGACGTCAAATCTTTGGGCTAAGCCCATTTAACTCACCCAGCAATTGTCTTACTTCTAAGTGCAAGACAATCTCAATGTCTTTATCTACGTGTAGAAAAACCAGACCATTTGTACATAAAAAACACAAGGTACTTGATACAATCTGCTGTAAAAAGTACAACTAAACACTGACCCACATTTATAAGGTGCCAAAAGATGCGGAATTGGGCCAGGCATCGGCAGCTGTTGAAAAATTGCAAATTTCCCTGGTTTCCATGGAGTAAGAGCCGTTGCTGGGCACGTGATTATGACATCAATGATCATTCAATTGTCGCTACAGCCAAAAGTATTGGTCGGAGAGCAACGCGGTTTGCACCATTCGATTTCTCGTCACAAAATACGTCGGATTAGCCTCTTACCAGCAGCACTGGAACAGTTTTTCCACTTTTGCATTTTTACCTGGTCTTTTTGTTAATTGAAACCGGCTACACTGTACTCTGTACAATCGCGACTGGTCATTACTATATTCAACTTTTGACTATAAGTTATGTGCCCTTCGGTAGCCCAGAAGACCTGAAATCTTTGGTCTAAGCCCATTTAACTCACCCAGCAATTGTCTTACTTCTAAGTGCAAGACAATCTCAATGTCTTTATCTACGTGTAGAGAAACCAGACCATTTGTAGATAAAAAAAAAAAAGGTACTTGATACAGTCTGCTGTAAAAAGTACAACTGAACACTGACCCACTTCAGTAAGGTGCCAAAAGATGCGGAATTGAGCCAGGCATCGGCAGCTGTTGAAAAATTGCAAATTTCCCTGGTTTCCATGGAGTAAGAGCCGTTGCTGGGCACGTGATTATGACATAAATGATCATTCAATTGTCACTACAGCCAAAAGTATTGGTCGGAGAGCAACGCGGTTTGCACCATTCGATTTCTCGTCACAAAATACGTCGAATTAGCCTCTTACCAGCAGCACTGGAACAGTTTTTCCACTTTTGCATTTTTGCCTGGTCTTTTTGTTAATTGAAATCGGCTACACTGTACTCTGTACAATCGCTACTGGTCATTACTATATTCAACTTTTGACTATAAGTTATGTGCCCTTCGGTAGCCCAGAAGACCTGAAATCTTTGGGCTAAGCCCATTTAACTCACCCAGCAATTGCCTTACTTCTAAGTGCAAGACAATCTCAATGTCTTTATCTACGTGTAGAAAAACCACACCATTTGTACGTGAAAAATACAAGGTACTTGATACAGTCTGCTGTCAAAGGTACAACTGAACACTGACCCACTTCAGTAAGGTGCCAAAAGATGCGGAATTGAGCCAGGCATCGGCAGGTGTTGAAAAATTGCAAATTTCCCTTGTTTCCATGGAGTAAGAGCCGTTGCTCTGCACGTGATTATGACATAAATGATCATTCAATTGTCACTACAGCCAAAAGTATTGGTCGGAGAGCAACGCGGTTTGCACCATTCGATTTCTCGTCACAAAATACGTCGGATTAGCCTCTTACCAGCAGCACTGGAACAGTTTTTCCACTTTTGCATTTTTACCTGGTCTTTTAGTTAATTGAAATCGGCTACACTGTACTCTGTACAATCGCGACTGGTCATTACTATATTCAACTTTTGACTATAAGTTATGTGCCCTTCGGTAGCCCAGAAGACGTCAAATCTTTGGGCTAAGCCCATTTAACTCACCCAGCAGTTGTCTTACTTCTAAGTCCAAGACAATCTCAATGTCTTTATCTACGTGTAGAAAAACCAGACCATTTGTACATAAAAAACACAAGGTACTTGATACAGTCTGCTGTAAAAAGTACAACTAAACACAGACCCACATTTATAAGGCGCCAAAAGATGCGGAATTGGGCCAGGCATCGGCAGCTGTTAAAAAATTGCAAATATCCCTGGTTTCCATGGAGTAAGAGCCGTTGCTGGGCACGTGATTATGACATCAATGATCATTCAATTGTCGCTACAGCCAAAAGTATTGGTCGGAGAGCAACGCGGTTTGCACCATTCGATTTCTCGTCACAAAATACGTCGGATTAGCCTCTTACCAGCAGCACTGGAACAGTTTTTCCACTTTTGCATTTTTGCCTGGTCTTTTTGTTAATTGAAATCGGCTACACTGTACTCTGTACAATCGCGACTGGTCATTACTATATTCAACTTTTGACTATAAGTTATGTGCCCTTCGGTAGCCCAGAAGACGTCAAATCTTTGGGCTAAGCCATTTAACTCACCCAGCAATTGTCTTACTTCTAAGTGCATGACAATCTCAATGTCTTTATCTACGTGTAGAAAAACCACACCATTTGTACATAAAAAACACAAGGTACTTGATACAGTCTGCTGTAAAAAGTACAACTGACCACAAACCCACATGAATAAGGTGCCAAAAGATGCGGAATTGAGCCAGGCATCGGCAGGTGTTGAAAAATTGCAAATTTCCCCGGTTTCCATGGAGTAAGAGCCGTTGCTGTGCACGTGATTATGACATAAATGATCATTCAATTGTCACTACAGCCAAAAGTGTTAGTCGCAGAGCAACGCGGTTTGCACCATTCGATTTGTCGTCACAAAATACGTCGGATTAGCCTCTTACCAGCAGCACTGGAACAGTTTTTCCACTTTTGCATTTTTGCCTGGTCTTTTTGTTAATTGAATCCGGCTACACTGTACTCTGTACAATCGCGACTGGTCATTACTATATTCAACTTTTGACTATAAGTTATGTGCACTTCGGTAGCCCAGAAGACCTGAAATCTTTGGGCCAGGCCCATTTAACTCACCCAGCAATTGTCTTACTTCTAAGTCGAAGACAATCTCAATGTCGTTATCTACGTGTAGAAAAACCAGACCATTTGTACGTGAAAAACACAAGGTACTTGATACAGTCTGCTGTAAAAAGTACAACTGAACACTGACCCACTTCAGTAAGGTGCCAAAAGATGCGGAATTGAGCCAGGCATCGGCAGGTGTTGAAAAATTGCAAATTTCCCTGGTTTCCATGGAGTAAGAGCCGTTGCTCTGCACGTGATTATGACATAAGTGATCATTCAATTGTCACTACAGCCAAAAGTATTGGTCGGAGAGCAACGCGGTTTGCACCATTCGATTTCTCGTCACAAAATACGTCGGATTAGCCTCTTACCAGCAGCACTGGAACAGTTTTTCCACTTTTGCATTTTTACCTGGTCTTTTAGTTAATTGAAATCGGCTACACTGTACTCTGTACAATCGCGACTGGTCATTACTATATTCAACTTTTGACTATAAGTTATGTGCCCTTCGGTAGCCCAGAAGACGTCAAATCTTTGGGCTAAGCCCATTTAACTCACCCAGCAATTGTCTTACTTCTAAGTGCAAGACAATCTCAATGTCTTTATCTACGTGTAGAAAAACCAGACCATTTGTACATAACAAACACAAGGTACTTGATACAGTCTGCTGTAAAAAGTACAACTGAACACTGACCCACTTCAGTAAGGTGCCAAAAGATGCGGAATTGAGCCAGGCATCGGCAGCTGTTGAAAAATTGCAAATTTCCCTGGTTTCCATGGAGTAAGAGCCGTTGCTGGGCACGTGATTATGACATAAATGATCATTCAATTGTCACTACAGCCAAAAGTATTGGTCGGAGAGCAACGCGGTTTGCACCATTCGATTTCTCGTCACAAAATACGTCGAATTAGCCTCTTACCAGCAGCACTGGAACAGTTTTTCCACTTTTGCATTTTTGCCTGGTCTTTTTGTTAATTGAAATCGGCTACACTGTACTCTGTACAATCGCTACTGGTCATTACTATATTCAACTTTTGACTATAAGTTATGTGCCCTTCGGTAGCCCAGAAGACCTGAAATCTTTGGGCTAAGCCCATTTAACTCACCCAGCAATTGCCTTACTTCTAAGTGCAAGACAATCTCAATGTCTTTATCTACGTGTAGAAAAACCACACCATTTGTACGTGAAAAATACAAGGTACTTGATACAGTCTGCTGTAAAAAGTACAACTGAACACTGACCCACTTCAGTAAGGTGCCAAAAGATGCGGAATTGAGCCAGGCATCGGCAGGTGTTGAAAAATTGCAAATTTCCCTGGTTTCCATGGAGTAAGAGCCGTTGCTCTGCACGTGATTATGACATAAGTGATCATTCAATTGTCACTACAGCCAAAAGTATTGGTCGGAGAGCAACGCGGTTTGCACCATTCGATTTCTCGTCACAAAATACGTCGGATTAGCCTCTTACTGGTAGCACTGGAACAGTTTTTCCACTTTTGCATTTTTGCCTGGTCTTTTTGTTAATTGAAACCGGCTACACTGTACTCTGTACAATCGCGACTGGTCATTACTATATTCAACTTTTGACTATAAGTTATGTGCCCTTCAGTAGCCCAGAAGACCTGAAATCTTTGGGCTAAGCCCATTTAACTCACCTAGCAATTGTCTTACTTTTAAGTCCAAGACAATCTCAATGTCTTTATCTACGTGTAGAAAAACCACACCATTTGTACATAAAAAACACAAGGTACTTGATACAGTCCTGCTGTAAAAAGTACAACTGACCACAGACCCACATGAATAAGGATGCCAAAAGATGCGGAATTGAGCCAGGTATCGGCAGCTGTTGAAAAATTGCAAATTTCCCTGGTTTCCATGGAGTAAGAGCCGTTGCTAGGCACGTGATTATGACATCAATGATCATTAAATTGTCGCTACAGCCAAAAGTATTGGTCGGAGAGCAACGCGGATGGCACCATTCGATTTCTCGTCACAAAATACGTCAGATTAGCCTCTTACTGGTAGCACTGGAACAGTTTTTCCACTTTTGCATTTTTGCCTGGTCTTTTTGTTAATTGAAACCGGCTACACTGTACTCTGTACAATCGCGACTGGTCATTACTATATTCAACTTTTGACTATAAGTTATGTGCCCTTCGGTAGCCCAGAAGACCTGAAATCTTTGGGCTAAGCCCATTTAACTCACCCAGCAATTGCCTTACTTCTAAGTGCAAGACAATCTCAATGTCTTTATCTACGTGTAGAAAAACCACACCATTTGTACGTGAAAAACACAAGGTACTTGATACAGTCTGCTGTAAAAAGTACAACTGAACACTGACCCACTTCAGTAAGGTGCCAAAAGATGCGGAATTGAGCCAGGTATCGGCAGCTGTTGAAAAATTGCAAATATCCCTGGTTTCCATGGAGTAAGAGCCGTTGCTGGGCACGTGATTATGACATAAATGATCATTGAATTGTCGCTACAGCCAAAAGTATTGGTCGGAGAGCAACGCGGTTTGCACCATTCGATTTCTCGTCACAAAATACGTCGGATTAGCCTCTTAACAGCAGCACTGGAACAGTTTTTCCACTTTTGCATTTTTGCCTGGTCTTTTTGTTAATTGAAATCGGCTACACTGTACTCTGTACAATCGCGACTGGTCATTACTATATTCAACTTTTGACTATAAGTTATGTGCCCTTCGGTAGCCCAGAAGACGTCAAATCTTTGGGCTCAGCCCATTTAACTCACCTAGGAATTGTCTTACCTTTAAGTCCAAGACAATCTCAATGTCTTTATCTACGTGTAGAAAAACCAGACCATTTGTACATAAAAAACACAAGGTACTTGATACAGTCTGCTGTAAAAGTACAACTGACCACAGACCCACATGAATAAGGTGCCAAAAGATGCGGAATTGAGCCAGGTATCGGCAGCTGTTGAAAAATTGCAAATTTCCCTGGTTTCCATGGAGTAAGAGCCGTTGCTACGCACGTGATTATGACATCAATGATCATTCAATTGTCGCTACAGCCAAAAGTATTGGTCGGAGAGCAACGCGGATTGCACCATTCGATTTCTCGTCACAAAATACGTCGGATTAGCCTCTTACTGGTAGCACTGGAACAGTTTTTCCACTTTTGCATTTTGCCTGGTCTTTTTGTTAATTGAAACCGGCTACACTGTACTCTGTACAATCGCGACTGGTCATTACTATATTCAACCTTTGACTATAAGTTATGTGCCCTTCGGTAGCCCAGAAGACCTGAAATCTTTGGGCTAAGCCCATTTAAACTCACCCAGCAATTGCCTTACTTCTAAGTGCAAGACAATCTCAATGTCTTTATCTACGTGTAGAAAAACCACACCATTTGTACGTGGAAAACACAAGGTACTTGATACAGTCTGCTGTAAAAAGTACAACTGAACACTGACCCACTTCAGTAAGGTGCCAAAAGATGCGGAATTGAGCCAGGCATCGGCAGCTGTTGAAAAATTGCAAATTTTCCTGGTTTGCAGGGAGTAAGAGCCGTTGCTGGGCACGTGATTATTACATAAATGATCATTCAATTGTCACTACAGCCAAAAGTATTGGTCGGAGAGCAACGCGGTTTGCACCATTCGATTTCTCGTCACAAAATACGTCGGATTAGCCTGTTAACAGCAGCACTGGAACAGTTTTTCCACTTTTGCATTTTTACCTGGTCTTTTTTGTTAATTGAAACCGGCTACACTGTACTCTGTACAATCGCGACTGGTCATTACTATATTCAACCTTTGACTATAAGTTATGTGCCCTTCGGTAGCCCCAGAAGACCTGAAATCTTTGGGCTAAGCCCATTTAACTCACCCAGCAATTGCCTTACTTCTAAGTGCAAGACAATCTCAATGTCTTTATCTACGTGTAGAAAAAACCACACCATTTGTACGTGGAAAACACAAGGTACTTGATACAGTCTGCTGTAAAAAGTACAACTGAACACTGACCCACTTCAGTAAGGTGCCAAAAGATGCGGAATTGAGCCAGGCATCGGCAGCTGTTGAAAAATTGCAAATTTTCCTGGTTTGCAGGGAGTAAGAGCCGTTGCTGGGCACGTGATTATTACATAAATGATCATTCAATTGTCACTACAGCCAAAAGTATTGGTCGGAGAGCAACGCGGTTTGCACCATTCGATTTCTCGTCACAAAATACGTCGGATTAGCCTGTTAACAGCAGCACTGGAACAGTTTTTCACTTTTGCATTTTTACCTGGTCTTTTTGTTAATTGAAATCGGCTACACTGTACTCTGTACAATCGCAACTGGTCATTACTATATTCAACTTTTGACTATAAGTTATGTGCCCTTCGGTAGCCAGAAGACGTCAAATCTTTGGGCTAAGCCCATTTAACTCACCAGCAATTGTCTTACTTCTATGTGCAAGACAATCTCAATGTCTTTATCTACGTGTAGAAAAACCACACCATTTGTACATGAAAAACACAAGGTACTTGATACAGTCTGCTGTAAAAAGTACAACTGACCACAGACCCACATGAATAAGGTGCCAAAGATGCGGAATTGAGCCAGGTATCGGCAGCTGTTGAAAAATTGCAAATTTCCCCGGTTTCCATGGAGTAAGAGCCGTTGCTGTGCACGTGATTATGACATAAATGATCATTCAATTGTCACTACAGGCAAAAGTATTGGTCGGAGAGCAACGCGGATTGCACCATTCGATTTCTCGTCACAAAATACGTCGGATTAGCCTCTTACTGGTAGCACTGGAACAGTTTTTCCACTTTTGCATTTTTGCCTGGTCTTTTTGTTAATTGAAACCGGCTACACTGTACTCTGTACAATCGCGACTGGTCATTACTATATTCAACTTTTGACTATAAGTTATGTGCCCCTTCAGTAGCCCAGAAGACCTGAAATCTTTGGGCTAAGCCATTTAACTCACCTAGCAATTGTCTTACTTTTAAGTCCAAGACAATCTCAATGTCTTTATCTACGTGTAGAAAAACCACACCATTTGTACATAAAAAACACAAGGTACTTGATACAGTCTGCTGTAAAAAGTACAACTGACCACAGACCCACATGAATAAGGTGCCAAAAGATGCGGAATTGAGCCAGGTATCGGCAGCTGTTGAAAAATTGCAAATTTCCCTGGTTTCCATGGAGTAAGAGCCGTTGCTAGGCACGTGATTATGACATCAATGATCATTAAATTGTCGCTACAGCCAAAAGTATTGGTCGGAGAGCAACGCGGATGGCACCATTCGATTTCTCGTCACAAAATACGTCAGATTAGCCTCTTACTGGTAGCACTGGAACAGTTTTTCCACTTTTGCATTTTTGCCTGGTCTTTTTGTTAATTGAAACCGGCTACACTGTACTCTGTACAATCGCGACTGGTCATTACTATATTCAACTTTTGACTATAAGTTATGTGCCCTTCGGTAGCCCAGAAGACCTGAAATCTTTGGGCTAAGCCATTTAACTCACCCAGCAATTGCCTTACTTCTAAGTGCAAGACAATCTCAATGTCTTTATCTACGTGTAGAAAAACCACACCATTTGTACGTGAAAAACACAAGGTACTTGATACAGTCTGCTGTAAAAAGTACAACTGAACACTGACCCACTTCAGTAAGGTGCCCAAAAGATGCGGAATTGAGCCAGGTATCGGCAGCTGTTGAAAAATTGCAAATATCCCTGGTTTCATGGAGTAAGAGCCGTTGCTGGGCACGTGATTATGACATAAATGATCATTGAATTGTCGCTACAGCCAAAAGTATTGGTCGGAGAGCAACGCGGTTTGCACCATTCGATTTCTCGTCACAAAATACGTCGGATTAGCCTCTTAACAGCAGCACTGGAACAGTTTTTCCACTTTTGCATTTTTGCCTGGTCTTTTTGTTATTGAAATCGGCTACACTGTACTCTGTACAATCGCGACTGGTCATTACTATATTCAACTTTTGACTATAAGTTATGTGCCCTTCGGTAGCCCAGAAGACGTCAAATCTTTGGGCTCAGCCCATTTAACTCACCTAGGAATTGTCTTACCTTTAAGTCCAAGACAATCTCAATGTCTTTATCTACGTGTAGAAAAACCAGACCATTTGTACATAAAAAACACAAGGTACTTGATACAGTCTGCTGTAAAAAGTACAACTGACCACAGACCCACATGAATAAGGTGCCAAAAGATGCGGAATTGAGCCAGGTATCGGCAGCTGTTGAAAAATTGCAAATTTCCCTGGTTTCCATGGAGTAAGAGCCGTTGCTACGCACGTGATTATGACATCAATGATCATTCAATTGTCGCTACAGCCAAAAGTATTGGTCGGAGAGCAACGCGGATTGCACCATTCGATTTCTCGTCACAAAATACGTCGGATTAGCCTCTTACTGGTAGCACTGGAACAGTTTTTCCACTTTTGCATTTTTGCCTGGTCTTTTTGTTAATTGAAACCGGCTACACTGTACTCTGTACAATCGCGACTGGTCATTACTATATTCAACCTTTGACTATAAGTTATGTGCCCTTCGGTAGCCCAGAAGACCTGAAATCTTTGGGCTAAGCCCATTTAACTCACCCAGCAATTGCCTTACTTCTAAGACAATCTCAATGTCTTTATCTACGTGTAGAAAAACCACACCATTTGTACGTGGAAAACACAAGGTACTTGATACAGTCTGCTGTAAAAAGTACAACTGAACACTGACCCACTTCAGTAAGGTGCCAAAAGATGCGGAATTGAGCCAGGCATCGGCAGCTGTTGAAAAATTGCAAATTTTCCTGGTTTGCAGGGAGTAAGAGCCGTTGCTGGGCACGTGATTATTACATAAATGATCATTCAATTGTCACTACAGCCAAAAGTATTGGTCGGAGAGCAACGCGGTTTGCACCATTCGATTTCTCGTCACAAAATACGTCGGATTAGCCTGTTAACAGCAGCACTGGAACAGTTTTTCCACTTTTGCATTTTTACCTGGTCTTTTTGTTAATTGAAACCGGCTACACTGTACTCTGTACAATCGCGACTGGTCATTACTATATTCAACCTTTGACTATAAGTTATGTGCCCTTCGGTAGCCCAGAAGACCTGAAATCTTTGGGCTAAGCCCATTTAACTCACCCAGCAATTGCCTTACTTCTAAGTGCAAGACAATCTCAATGTCTTTATCTACGTGTAGAAAAACCACACCATTTGTACGTGGAAAACACAAGGTACTTGATACAGTCTGCTGTAAAAAGTACAACTGAACACTGACCCACTTCAGTAAGGTGCCAAAAGATGCGGAATTGAGCCAGGCATCGGCAGCTGTTGAAAAATTGCAAATTTTCCTGGTTTGCAGGGAGTAAGAGCCGTTGCTGGGCACGTGATTATTACATAAATGATCATTCAATTGTCACTACAGCCAAAAGTATTGGTCGGAGAGCAACGCGGTTTGCACCATTCGATTTCTCGTCACAAAATACGTCGGATTAGCCTGTTAACAGCAGCACTGGAACAGTTTTTCCACTTTTGCATTTTTACCTGGTCTTTTTGTTAATTGAAATCGGCTACACTGTACTCTGTACAATCGCAACTGGTCATTACTATATTCAACTTTTGACTATAAGTTATGTGCCCTTCGGTAGCCCAGAAGACGTCAAATCTTTGGGCTAAGCCCATTTAACTCACCCAGCAATTGTCTTACTTCTATGTGCAAGACAATCTCAATGTCTTTATCTACGTGTAGAAAAACCACACCATTTGTACATGAAAAACACAAGGTACTTGATACAGTCTGCTGTAAAAAGTACAACTGACCACAGACCCACATGAATAAGGTGCCAAAAGATGCGGAATTGAGCCAGGTATCGGCAGCTGTTGAAAAATTGCAAATTTCCCCGGTTTCCATGGAGTAAGAGCCGTTGCTGTGCACGTGATTATGACATAAATGATCATTCAATTGTCACTACAGGCAAAAGTATTGGTCGGAGAGCAACGCGGATTGCACCATTCGATTTCTCGTCACAAAATACGTCGGATTAGCCTCTTACTGGTAGCACTGGAACAGTTTTTCCACTTTTGCATTTTTGCCTGGTCTTTTTGTTAATTGAAACCGGCTACACTGTACTCTGTACAATCGCGACTGGTCATTACTATATTCAACTTTTGACTATAAGTTATGTGCCCTTCGGTAGCCCAGAAGACCTGAAATCTTTGGGCTAAGCCCATTTAACTCACCCAGCAATTGTCTTACTTCTAAGTGCAAGACAATCTCAATGTCTTTATCTACGTGTAGAAAAACCACACCATTTGTACGTGAAAAACACAAGGTACTTGATACAGTCTGCTGTAAAAAAGTACAACTGAACACTGCCCCACTTCAGTAAGGTGCCAAAAGATGCGGAATTGAGCCAGGTATCGGCAGCTGTTGAAAAATTGCAAATTTCCCTGGTTTCCATGGAGTAAGAGCCGTTGCTGGGCACGTGATTATGACATAAATGATCATTCAATTGTCACTACAGAAAAAAGTTTTGGTCGGAGAGCAACGCGGTTTGCACCATTCGATTTCTCGTCACAAAATACGTCGGATTAGCCTCTTACTAGTAGCACTGGTACAGTTTTTCCACTTTTGCATTTTTGCCTGGTCTTTTTGTTATTTGAAATCGGCTCCACTGTACTCTGTACAATCGCGACTGGTCATTACTGTATTCAACTTTTGACTATAAGTTATGTGCCCTTCGGTAGCCCAGAAAACGTCAAATCTTTGGGCTAAGCCCATTTAACTCACCCAGCAATTGTCTTACTTCTAAGTCCAAGACAATCTCAATGTCTTTATCTACGTGTAGAAAAACCACACCATTTGTACATAAAAAAACACAAGGTACTTGATACAGTCTGCTGTAAAAAGTACAACTAAACACTGACCCACATTTATAAGGTGCCAAAAGATGCGGAATTGGGCCAGGCATCGGCAGCGGTTAAAAAATTGCAAATGTCCATGGTTTCCATGGAGTAAGAGCCGTTGCTGGGCACGTGATTATGACATCAATGATCATTGAATTGTCGCTACAGCGAAAAGTATTGGTCGGAGAGCAACGCGGTTTGCACCATTCGATTTCTCGTCACAAAATACGTCGGATTAGCCTCTTACCAGCAGCAGTGGAACAGTTTTTCCACTTTTGCATTTTTGCCTGGTCTTTTTGTAAATTGAAATCGGCTACACTGTACTCTGTACAATCGCGACTGGTCATTACTATATTCAACTTTTGACTATAAGTTATGTGCCCTTCGGTAGCCCAGAAGACCTGAAATCTTTGGGCTAAGCCCATTTAACTAACCCAGCAATTGCCTTACTTCTAAGTGCAAGACAATCTCAATGTCTTTATCTACGTGTAGAAAAACCACACCAATTGTACGTGAAAACACAAGGTACTTGATACAGTCTGCTGTAAAAAGTACAACTGAACACTGACCCACTTCAATAAGGTGCCAAAAGATGCGGAATTGAGCCAGGCATCGGCAGCTGTTGAAAAATTGCAAATTTCCCTGGTTTCCATGGAGTAAGAGCCGTTGCTGGGCACGTGATTATGACATAAATGATCATTCTATTGTCACTACAGCCAAAAGTATTGGTCGGAGAGCAACGCGGTTTGCACCATTCGATTTCTCGTCACAATATACGTCGGATTAGCCTCTTAACAGCAGTACTGGAACAGTTTTTCCACTTTTGCATTTTAACCTGGTCTTTTCGTTAATTGAAATCGGCTACACTGTACTCTGTACAATCGCGACTGGTCATTACTATATTCAACTTTTGACTATAAGTTATGTGCCCTTCGGTAGCCCAGAAGACCTGAAATCTTTGGGCTAAGCCCATTTAACTCACCCAGCAATTGCCTTACTTCTAAGTGCAAGACAATCTCAATGTCTTTATCTACGTGTAGAAAAACCACACCATTTGTACGTGAAAACACAAGGTACTTGATACAGTCTGCTGTAAAAAGTACAACTGAACACTGACACACTTCAGTAAGGCGCCAAAAGATGCGGAATTGAGCCAGGCATCGGCAGCTTTTGACAAATTGCAAATTTCCCTGGTTTCCATGGAGTAAGAGCCGTTGCTGGGCACGTGATTATGACATAAATGATCATTCAATTGTCACTACAGCCAAAAGTATTGGTCGGAGAGCAACGCGGTTTGCACCATTCGATTTCTCGTCACAATATACGTCGGATTAGCCTCTTAACAGCAGCACTGGAACAGTTTTTCCACTTTTGCATTTTTACCTGGTCTTTTTGTTAATTGAAATCGGCTACACTGTACTCTGTACAATCGCGACTGGTCATTACTATATTCAACTTTTGACTATAAGTTATGTGCCCTTCGGTAGCCCAGAAGACCTGAAATCTTTGGGCTAAGCCCATTTAACTCACCCAGCAATTGCCTTACTTCTAAGTGCAAGACAATCTCAATGTCTTTATCTACGTGTAGAAAAACCACACCATTTGTACGTGAAAACACAAGGTACTTGATACAGTCTGCTGTAAAAAGTACAACTGAACACTGACCCACTTCAGTAAGGTGCCAAAGATGCGGAATTGAGCCAGGCATCGGCAGCTGTTGAAAAATTGCAAATTTCCCTGGTTTCCATGGAGTAAGAGCCGTTGTTGGGCACGTGATTAT
Organism: Liolophura sinensis; assembly: GCF_032854445.1. NCBI lineage: Eukaryota > Metazoa > Mollusca > Polyplacophora > Chitonida > Chitonidae > Liolophura > Liolophura sinensis. The sequence continues at coordinate 9,481 of NW_027018105.1, read as the reverse complement.
GACATAAATGATCATTCAATTGTCACTACAGCCAAAAGTATTGGTCGGAGAGCAACGCGGTTTGCACCATTCGATTTCTCGTCACAAAATACGTCGGATTAGCCTCTTAACAGCAGCACTGGAAGAGTTTTTCCACTTTTGCATTTTTACCCTGGTCTTTTTGTTAATTGAAATCGGCTACACTGTACTCTGTACAATCGCGACTGGTCATTACTATATTCAACTTTTGACTATAAGTTATGTGCCCTTCGGTAGCCCAGAGACGTCAAATCTTTGGGCTAAGCCCATTTAACTCACCCAGCAATTGTCTTACTTCTAAGTGCAAGACAATCTCAATGTCTTTATCTACGTGTAGAAAAACCACACCATTTGTACATAAAAAACACAAGGTACTTGATACAGTCTGCTGTAAAAAGTACACTGACCACAGACCCACATGAATAAGGTGCCAAAAGATGCGGAATTGAGCCAGGTATCGGCAGCTGTTGAAAAATTGCAAATTTCCCCGGTTTCCATGGAGTAAGAGCCGTTGCTGTGCACGTGATTATGATATAAATGATCATTCAATTGTCACTACAGCCAAAAGTATTGGTCGGAGAGCAACGCGGTTTGCACCATTCGATTTTTCGTCACAAAATACGTCGGATTAGCCTCTTACCAGCAGCACTGGAACAGTTTTTCCACTTTTGCATTTTTGCCTGGTCTTTTTGTTAATTGAAATCGGCTACACTGTACTCTGTACAATCGCGACTGGTCATTACTATATTCAACTTTTGACTATAAGTTATGTGCCCTTCGGTAGCCCAGAAGACGTCAAATCTTTGGGCTCAGCCCATTTAAACTCACCCAGCAATTGTCTTAATTCTATGTGCAAGACAATCTCAATGTCTTTATCTACGTGTAGAAAAACCACACCATTTGTACTTAAAAAACACAAGGTACTTGATACAGTCTGCTGTAAAAAGTACAACTGACCACAGACCCACATGAATAAGGTGCCAAAAGATGCGGAATTGAGCCAGGTATCGGCAGCTGTTGAAAAATTGCAAATTTCCCCGGTTTCCATGGAGTAAGAGCCGTTGCTGGGCACGTGATTATGACATAAATGATCATTCAATTGTCACTACAGCCAAAAGTATTGGTCGGAGAGCAACGCGGTTTGCACCATTCGATTTGTCGTCACAAATACGTCGGATTAGCCTCTTACCAGCAGCACTGGAACAGTTTTTCCACTTTTGCATTTTTGCCTGGTCTTTTTGTTAATTGAAACCGGCTACACTGTACTCTGTACAATCGCGACTGGTCATTACTATATTCAACTTTTGACTATAAGTTATGTGCCCTTCGGTAGCCCAGAAGACCTGAAATCCTTGGGCCAAGCCCATTTAAACTCACCCAGCAATTGTCTTACTTCTAAGTCGAAGACAATCTCAATGTCGTTATCTACGTGTAGAAAAACCACACCATTTGTACGTGAAAAATACAAGGTACTTGATACAGTCTGCTGTAAAAAGTACAACTAAACACTGACCCCACATTTATAAGGTGCCAAAAGATGCGGAATTGGGCCAGGCATCGGCAGCTGTTAAAAAATTGCAAATGTCCATGGTTTCCATGGAGTAAGAGCCGTTGCTGGCACGTGATTATGACATAAATGATCATTCAATTGTCGCTACAGCAAAAGTATTGGTCGGAGAGCAACGCGGTTTGAACCATTCGATTTCTCGTCACAAAATACGTCGGATTAGCCTCTTACCAGCAGCACTGGAACAGTTTTTCCACTTTTGCATTTTTGCCTGTTCTTTTTGTTAATTGAAATCGGCTACACTGCACTCTGTACAATCGCGACTGGTCATTACTATATTCAACTTTTGACTATAAGTTATGTGCCCTTCGGTAGCCCAGAAGACGTCAAATCTTTGGGCTAAGCGCATTTAACTCACCCAGCAATTGTCTTACTTCTAAGTGCAAGACAATCTCAATGTCTTTATCTACGTGTAGAAAAACCACACCATTTGTACGTGAAAACACAAGGTACTTGATACAGTCTGCTGTAAAAAGTACAACTGACCACAGACCCACATGAATAAGGTGCCAAAAGATGCGGAATTGAGCCATGTATCGGCAGCTGTTGAAAAATTGCAAATTTCCCCGGTTTCGATGGAGTAAGAGCCGTTGCTGTGCACGTGATTATGACATAAATGATCATTCAATTGTAACTACAGGCAAAAGTATTGGTCGGGAGCAACGCGGTTTGCACCATTCGATTTCTCGTCACAAAATACGTCGGATTAGCCTCTTACCAGCAGCACTGGAACAGTTTTTCCACTTTTGCATGATTATGACATAAATGATCATTCATTTGTCGCTACAGCCAAAAGTATTGGTCGGAGAGCAACGCGGTTTGCACCATTCGATTTCTCGTCACAAAATACATCGGATTAGCCTCTTACTAGTAGCACTGGAACATTTTTCCACTTTTGCATTTTTGCCTGGTCTTTTTGTTTAATTGAAACCGACTACACTGTACTCTGTACAATTGCGACTGGTCATTACTATATTCAACTTTTGACTATAAGTTATGTGCCCCTTCGGAGCCCAGAAGACCTGAAATCTTTGGGCCCAGCCCATTTAACTCACCCAGCAATTGCCTTACTTCTAAGTGCAAGACAATCTCAATGTCTTTATCTACGTGTAGAAAAACCACACCATTTGTACATAAAAAAACACAAGGTACTTGATACAGTCTGCTGTAAAAACTGCAACTAAACACTGACCCACATTTATAAGGTGCCAAAAGATGCGGAATTGAGCCAGGCATCGGCAGCTGTTGAAAAATTGCAAATTTCCCTGGTTTCCATGGAGTAAGAGCCGTTGCTGGGCACGTGATTATGACATCAATGATCAATTCAATTGTCGCTACAGCCAAAAGTATTGGTCGGAGAGCAACGCGGTTTGCACCATTCGATTTCTCGTCACAAAATACGTCGGATTAGCCTCTTACTAGTAGCACTGGTACAGTTTTTCCACTTTTGCATTTTTGCCTGGTCTTTTTGTTAATTGAAATCGGCTACACTGTACTCTGTACAATCGCGACTGGTCATTACTATATTCAACTTTTGACTATAAGTTATGTGCCCTTCGGTAGCCCAGAAGACGTCAAATTCTTTGGGCTAAGCCCATTTAACTCACCCAGCAATTGTCTTACTTCTAAGTCCTAGACAATCTCAATGTCTTTATCTACGTGTAGAAAAACCACACCATTTGTACATAAAAAACACAAGGTACTTGATACAGTCTGCTGTAAAAAGTACAACTAAACACTGACCCACATTTATAAGGTGCCAAAAGATGCGAAATTGGGCCAGGCATCGGCAGCTGTTAAAAAATTGCAAATGTCCATGGTTTCCATGGAGTAAGAGCCGTTGCTGGGCACGTGATTATGACATAAATGATCATTCAATTGTCGCTACAGGCAAAAGTATTGGTCGGAGAGCAACGGGATTTGCACCATTCGATTTCTCGTCACAAAATACGTCGGATTAGCCTCTTACCAGCAGCACTGGAACAGTTTTTCCACTTTTGCATTTTTGCCTGGTCTTTTTGTTAATTGAAATCGGCTACACTGTACTCTGTACAATCGCGACTGGTCATTACTATATTCAAATTTTGACTATAAGTTATGTGCCCTTCGGTAGCCCAGAAGACGTCAAATCTTTGGGCTAAGCCCATTTAACTCACCCAGCAATTGTCTTACTTCTAAGTGCAAGACAATCTCAATGTCTATCTACGTGTAGAAAAACCACACCATTTGTACATAAAAAACACAAGGTACTTGATACAGTCTGCTGTAAAAAGTACAACTGACCACAGACCCACATGAATAAGGTGCCAAAAGATGCGGAATTGAGCCAGGTATCGGCAGCTGTTGAAAAATTGCAAATTTCCCCCGGTTTCGATGGAGTAAGAGCCGTTGCTGTGCACGTGATTATGACATAAATGATCATTCAATTGTCACTACAGGCAAAAGTATTGGTCGGAAAACAACGCGGTTTGCACCATTCGATTTCTCGTCACAAAATACGTCGGATTAGCCTCTTACCAGCAGCACTGGAACAGTTTTTCCACTTTTGCATTTTTACCTGGTCTTTTTTGTTAATTGAAATCGGCTACACTGTACTCTGTACAATCGCGACTGGTCATTACTATATTCAACTTTTGACTATAAGTTATGTGCCCTTCGGTAGCCCAGAAGACCTGAAATCTTTGGGCCAGGCCCATTTAACTCACCCAGCAATTGTCTTACTTCTAAGTCCAAGACAATCTCAATGTCTTTATCTACGTGTAGAAAAACCACACCATTTGTACATAAAAAACACAAGGTACTTGATACAGTCTGCTGTAAAAAGTACAACTAAACACTGACCCACATTTATAAGGTGCCAAAAGATTCGGAATTGAGCCAGGCATCGGCAGCTGTTGACAAATTGCAAATTTCCCTGGTTTCCATGGAGTAAGAGCCGTTGCTGGGCACGTGATTATGACATAAATGATCATTCATTTGTCGCTACAGCCAAAAGTATTGGTCGGAGAGCAACGCGGTTTGCACCATTCGATTTCTCGTCACAAAATACGTCGGATTAGCCTCTTACCAGCAGCACTGGAACAAGTTCTCCAATTTTGCATTTTTGCCTGGTCTTTTTGTTAATTGAAATCGGCTACACTGTACTATGTACAATCGCGACTGGTCATTACTATATTCAACTTTTGACTAGAAGTTATGTGCCCTTCGGTAGCCCAGAAGACGTCAAATCTTTGGGCTCAGCCATTTAACTCACCCAGCAATTGCCTTACTTCTAAGTCCAAGACAATCTCAATGTCTTTATCTACGTGTAGAAAAACCACACCATTTGATCATGAAAAACACAAGGTACTTGATACAGTCTGCTGTAAAAAGTACAACTGAACACTGACCCACTTTAGTAAGGTGCCAAAAGATTCGGAATTGAGCCAGGCATCGGCAGCTGTTGACAAATTGCAAATTTCCCTGGTTTCCATGGAGTAAGAGCCGTTGCTGTGCACGTGATTATGACATCAATGATCATTCAATTGTCGCTACAGCCAAAAGTATTGGTCGGAGAGCAACGCGGTTTGCACCATTCGATTTGTCGTCAAAAATACGTCGGATTAGCCTCTTACTAGTAGCACTGGAACAATTTTTCCACTTTTGCATTTTTGCCTGGTCTTTTTGTTAATTGAAACCGACTACACTGTACTCTGTACAATCGCGACTGGTCATTACTATATTCAACTTTTGACTATAAGTTATGTGCCCTTCGGTAGCCCAGAAGACCTGAAATCTTTGGGCCAAGCCCATTTAACTCACCCAGCAATTGCCTTACTTCTAAGTGCAAGACAATCTCAATGTCTTTATCTACGTGTAGAAAAACCAGACCATTTGTACATAAAAAACACAAGGTACTTGATACAGTCTGCTGTAAAAACTATAACTAAACACTGACCCACATTTATAAGGTGCCAAAAGATGCGGAATTGAGCCAGGCATCGGCAGCTGTTGAAAAATTGCAAATTTCCCTGGTTTCCATGGAGTAAGAGCCGTTGCTGGGCACGTGATTATGACATCAATGATCATTCAATTGTCGCTACAGCCAAAAGTATTGGTCGGAGAGCAACGCGGTTTGCACCATTCGATTTCTCGTCACAAAATACGTCGGATTAGCCTCTTACCAGCAGCACTGGAACAGTTTTTCCACTTTTGCATTTTTACCTGGTCTTTTTGTAAATTGAAATCGGCTACACTGTACTCTGTACAATCGCGACTGGTCATTACTATATTCAACTTTTGACTATAAGTTATGTGCCCTTCGGTAGCCCAGAAGACCTGAAATCTTTGGGCTAAGCCCATTTAACTCACCCAGCAATTGTCTTACTTCTAAGTGCAAGACAATCTCAATGTCTTTATCTACGTGTAGAAAAACCACACCATTTGTACGTGAAAACACAAGGTACTTGATACAGTCTGCTGTAAAAAGGTACAACTGAACACTGACCCACTTCAGTAAGTTGCCAAAAGATGCGGAATTGAGCCAGGCATCGGCAGCTGTTGAAAAATTGCAAATTTCCCTGGTTTCAATGGAGTAAGAGCCGTTGCTGGGCACGTGATTATGACATAAATGATCATTCAATTGTCACTACAGCCAAAAGTATTGGTCGGAGAGCAACGCGGTTTGCACCATTCGATTTCTCGTCACAAAATACGTCGGATTAGCCTCTTACTAGTAGCACTGGTACAGTTTTTCCACTTTTGCATTTTTGCCTGGTCTTTTTGTTAATTGAAATCGGCTACACTGTACTCTGTACAATCGCGACTGGTCATTACTGTATTCAACTTTTGACTATAAGTTATGTGCCCTTCGGTAGCCCAGAAGACGTCAAATCTTTGGGCTAAGCCCATTTAACTCACCCAGCAATTGTTTTACTTCTAAGTCCAAGACAATCTCAATGTCTTTATCTACGTGTGGAAAAACCACACCATTTGTACATAAAAAACACAAGGTACTTGATACAGTCTGCTGTAAAAAGTACAACTAAACACTGACCCACATTTATAAGGTGCCAAAAGATGCGGAATTGGGCCAGGCATCGGCAGCTGTTAAAAAATTGCAAATGTCCATGGTTTCCATGGAGTAAGAGCCGTTGCTGGGCACGTGATTATGACATCAATGATCATTCAATTGTCACTACAGCCAAAAGTATTGGTCGGAGAGCAACGCGGTTTGCACCATTCGATTTCTCGTCACAAAATACGATGGATTAGCCTCTTACCAGCAGCACTGGAACAGTTTTTCCACTTTTGCATTTTTACCTGGTCTTTTTTGTTAATTGAAATCGGCTACACTGTACTCTGTACAATCGCGACTGGTCATTGCTATATTCAACTTTTGACTATAAGTTATGTGCCTTTAGGTAGCCCAGAAGACGTCAAATCTTTGGGCTAAGCCCATTTAACTCACCCAGCAATTGTCTTACTTCTAAGTGCAAGACAATCTCAATGTCTTTATCTACGTGTAGGAAAACCACACCATTTGTACATAAAAAACACAAGGTACTTGATACAGTCTGCTGTAAAAAGTACAACTAAACACTGACCCACATTTATAAGGTGCCAAAAGATGCGAAATTGGGCCAGGCATCGGCAGCTGTTAAAAAATTGCAAATTGTCCATGGTTTCCATGGAGTAAGAGCCGTTGCTGGGCACGTGATTATGACATAAATGATCATTCAATTGTCGCTACAGGCAAAAGTATTGGTCGGAGAGCAACGCGATTTGCACCATTCGATTTCTCGTCACAAAATACGTCGGATTAGCCTCTTACCAGCAGCACTGGAACAGTTTTTCCACTTTTGCATTTTTGCCTGGTCTTTTTGTTAATTGAAATCGGCTACACTGTACTCTGTACAATCGCGACTGGTCATTACTATATTCAAATTTTGACTATAAGTTATGTGCCCTTCGGTAGCCCAGAAGACGTCAAATCTTTGGGCTAAGCCCATTTAACTCACCCAGCAATTGTCTTACTTCTAAGTGCAAGACAATCTCAATGTCTATCTACGTGTAGAAAAACCACACCATTTGTACATAAAAAACACAAGGTACTTGATACAGTCTGCTGTAAAAAGTACAACTGACCACAGACCCACATGAATAAGGTGCCAAAAGATGCGGAATTGAGCCAGGTATCGGCAGCTGTTGAAAAATTGCAAATTTCCCCGGTTTCGATGGAGTAAGAGCCGTTGCTGTGCACGTGATTATGACATAAATGATCATTCAATTGTCACTACAGGCAAAAGTATTGGTCGGAGAACAACGCGCTTTGCACCATTCGATTTCTCGTCACAAAATACGTCGGATTAGCCTCTTACCAGCAGCACTGGAACAGTTTTTTCCACTTTTGCATTTTTACCTGGTCTTTTTTGTTAATTGAAATCGGCTACACTGTACTCTGTACAATCGCGACTGGTCATTACTATATTCAACTTTTGACTATAAGTTATGTGCCCTTCGGTAGCCCAGAAGACCTGAAATCTTTGGGCCAGGCCCATTTAACTCACCCAGCAATTGTCTTACTTCTAAGTCCAAGACAATCTCAATGTCTTTATCTACGTGTAGAAAAAACCACACCATTTGTACATAAAAAACACAAGGTACTTGATACAGTCTGCTGTAAAAAGTACAACTAAACACAGACCCACATTTATAAGGTGCCAAAAGATTCGGAATTGAGCCAGGCATCGGCAGCTGTTGACAAATTGCAAATTTCCCTGGTTTCCATGGAGTAAGAGCCGTTGCTGGGCACGTGATTATGACATAAATGATCATTCATTTGTCGCTACAGCCAAAAGTATTGGTCGGAGAGCAACGCGGTTTGCACCATTCGATTTCTCGTCACAAAATACGTCGGATTAGCCTCTTACCAGCAGCACTGGAACAAGTTCTCCAATTTTGCATTTTTGCCTGGTCTTTTTGTTAATTGAAATCGGCTACACTGTACTATGTACAATCGCGACTGGTCATTACTATATTCAACTTTTGACTATAAGTTATGTGCCCTTCGGTAGCCCAGAAGACGTCAAATCTTTGGGCTCAGCCCATTTAACTCACCCAGCAATTGCCTTACTTCTAAGTCCAAGACAATCTCAATGTCTTTATCTACGTGTAGAAAAACCACACCATTTGATCATGAAAAACACAAGGTACTTGATACAGTCTGCTGTAAAAAGTACAACTGAACACTGACCCACTTTAGTAAGGTGCCAAAAGATTCGGAATTGAGCCAGGCATCGGCAGCTGTTGACAAATTGCAAATTTCCCTGGTTTCCATGGAGTAAGAGCCGTTGCTGTGCACGTGATTATGACATCAATGATCATTCAATTGTCGCTACAGCCAAAAGTATTGGTCGGAGAGCAACGCGGTTTGCACCATTCGATTTGTCGTCACAAAATACGTCGGATTAGCCTCTTACTAGTAGCACTGGAACAATTTTTCCACTTTTGCATTTTTGCCTGGTCTTTTTGTTAATTGAAACCGACTACACTGTACTCTGTACAATCGCGACTGGTCATTACTATATTCAACTTTTGACTATAAGTTATGTGCCCTTCGGTAGCCCAGAAGACCTGAAATCTTTGGGCCAAGCCCATTTAACTCACCCAGCAATTGCCTTACTTCTAAGTGCAAGACAATCTCAATGTCTTTATCTACGTGTAGAAAAACCAGACCATTTGTACATAAAAAACACAAGGTACTTGATACAGTCTGCTGTAAAAACTACAACTAAACACTCACCCACATTTATAAGGTGCCAAAAGATGCGGAATTGAGCCAGGCATCGGCAGCTGTTGAAAAATTGCAAATTTCCCTGGTTTCCATGGAGTAAGAGCCGTTGCTGGGCACGTGAT
>NW_027018104.1:0-80941 GCF_032854445.1 Liolophura sinensis | reverse complement strand
CAATTGGGCCAGGCATCTCCAGCTGTTGAAAAATTGCAAATTTCCTTGGTTTTCCATGGAGTAAGAGCCGTTGCTGGGCACGTGATCTTGACATCAATGATTATTCATTTGTGGCTACAGCCAAAAGTATTGGTCGGAGAGCAACGTGGTTTGCACTTTTCGATTTCTCGTCACAAAATACGTCGGATTAGCCTCTTACCAGCAGCATTGGAACAGTTTTTCCACTTTTGGATTTTTGCCTGGTGTTTTTGCTAATTGAAATTGGGCTACATTAACTATGTACAATCGCGACTGGTCATTACTATATTCAACTTTTCATTATAAGTTATGTGCCTTTCGGTAGCCCAGACGACGTCAAATCTTTGGGCCAAGCCCATTTAACTCACCCAGCAAATGTCTTACTTCTAAGTCGAAGACAAACTCAATGTCCTTTATCTACATGTAGAAAAACCACACCATTTGTATATAAAAAAAACACAAGGTACTTGATACAGTCCGCTGTAAAAAGTACAATTGAACACTGACCCACATCAATAAGGTGCCAAAAGATGCGCAATTGGGCCAGGCATCTCCAGCTGTTGAAAAATTGCAAATTTCCCTGGTTTCCATGGAGTAAGAGCCGTTGGTGGGCACGTGATCTTGACATCAATGATTATTCATTTGTGGCTACAGCCAAAAGTATTGGTCGGTGAGCAACGCGGTTTGCACCATTCGATTTCTCGTCAAAAAATACGTCGGATTAGCCTCTTACCAGCAGCATTGGAACAGTTTTTCCACTTTTGGATTTTTGCCTGGTGTTTTTGCTAATTGAAATTGGCTACATTAACTATGTACAATCGCAACTGGTCATTACTATATTCAACTTTTCATTATAAGTTATGTGCCTTTCGGTAGCCCAGACGACGTCAAATCTTTGGGCCAAGCCCATTTAACTCACCCAGCAAATGTCTTACTTCTAAGTCGAAGACAAACTCAATGTCTTTATCTACATGTAGAAAAACCCACACCATTTGTATATAAAAAAAACACAAGGTACTTGATACAGTCCGCTGTAAAAAGTACAATTGAACACTGACCCACATCAATAAGGTGCCAAAAGATGCGCAATTGGGCCAGGCATCTCCAGCTGTTGAAAAATTGCAAATTTCCCTGGTTTCCATGGAGTAAGAGCCGTTGGTGGGCACGTGATCTTGACATCAATGATTATTCATTTGTGGCTACAGCCAAAAGTATTGGTCGGTGAGCAACGCGGTTTGCACCATTCGATTTCTCGTCAAAAAATACGTCGGATTAGCCTCTTACCAGCAGCATTGGAACAGTTTTTCAACTTTTTTGAATTTTTACCTGGTCGTTTACGAAATGAAATCGGCTACATTAACTATGTACAATCGCGACTGGTCATTACTAAATTCAACTTTTCATTATAAGTTATGTGCCCTTCGGTAGCCCAGACGACGTCAAATCTTTGGGCAAAGCCCGTTTAACCCACCCAGCAGTTGTCTTACTTCTAAGTCGAAGACAAACTCAATGTCTTTATCTACATGTAGAAAAACCACACCATTTGTATATAAAAAAAACACAAGGTACTTGATACAGTCCGCTGTAAAAAGTACAATTGAACACTGACCCACATCAATAAGGTGCCAAAAGATGCGCAATTGGGCCAGGCATCTCCAGCTGTTGAAAAATTGCAAATTTCCTTGGTTTCCATGGAGTAAGAGCCGTTGCTGGGCACGTGATCTTGACATCAATGATTATTCATTTGTGGCTACAGCCAAAAGTATTGGTCGGAGAGCAACGTGGTTTGCACTATTCGATTTCTCGTCACAAAATACGTCGGATTAGCCTCTTACCAGCAGCATTGGAACAGTTTTTCCACTTTTGGATTTTTGCCTGGTGTTTTTGCTAATTGAAATTGGCTACATTAACTATGTACAATCGCGACCTGGTCATTACTATATTCAACTTTTCATTATAAGTTATGTGCCCTTCGGTAGCCCAGACGACGTCAAATCTTTGGGCCAAGCCCATTTAACTCACCCAGCAGTTGTCTTACTTCTAAGTCGAAGACAAACTCAATGTCTTTATCTACAGGTAGAAAAACCACACCATTTGTATATAAAAAAAACACAAGGTACTTGATACAGTCCGCTGTAAAAAGTACAATTGAACACTGACCCACATCAATAAGGTGCCAAAAGATGCGCAATTGGGCCAGGCATCTCCAGCTGTTGGAAAATTGCAAATTTCTATGGTTTCCATGGAGTAAGAGCCGTTGCTGGAACGTGATCTTGACATTAATGATTATTCATTTGTGGCTACAGCCAAAAGTATTGGTCGGAGAGCAACGCGGTTTGCACCATTCGATTTCTCGTCAAAAAATACGTCGGATTAGCCTCTTACCAGCAGCATTGGAACAGGTTTTCCACTTTTGGATTTTTACCTGGTCTTTTTTGCTGATTGAAATCGGCTACATTAACTATGTACAATCGCGACCTGGTCATTACTATATTCAACTTTTCATTATAAGTTATGTGCCCTTCGGTAGCCAGACGACGTCAAATCCTTGGGCCAAGCCCATTTAACTCACCCAGCAAATGTCTTACTTCTAAGTCGAAGACAAACTCAATGTCTTTATCTACATGTAGAAAAACCACACCATTTGTATATAAAAAAAAACACAAGGTACTTGATACAGTCCGCTGTAAAAAGTACAATTGAACACTGACCCACATCAATAAGGTGCCAAAAGATGCGCAATTGGGCCAGGCATCTCCAGCTGTTGAAAAATTGCAAATTTCTATGGTTTCCATGTAGTAAGAGCCGTTGCTGGGCACGTGATCTTGACATCAATGATTATTCATTTGTGGCTATAGCCAAAAGTATTGGTCGGAGAGCAACGCGTTTGCACCATTCGATTTCTCGTCAAAAAATACGTCGGATTAGCCTCTTACCAGCAGCATTGGAACAGTTTTTCAACTTTTTTGAATTTTTACCTGGTCGTTTTACGAATTGAAATCGGCTACATTAACTATGTACAATCGCGACTGGTCATTACTAAATTCAACTTTTCATTATAAGTTATGTGCCCTTCGGTAGCCCAGAAGACGTCAAATCTTTGGGCAAAGCCCGTTTAACTCACCAGCAGTTGTCTTACTTCTAAGTCGAAGACAAACTCAATGTCTTTTATCTACATGTAGAAAAACCCACACCATTTGTATATAAAAATAACACAAGGTACTTGATACAGTCCGCCTGTAAAAAGTACAATTGAACACTGGACCCACATCAATAAGGTGCCAAAAGATGCGCAATTGGCCAGGACATCTCCAGCTGTTGAAATATTGCAAATTTCCTTGGTTTCCATGGAGTTAAGAGCCGTTGCTGGGCACGTGATCTTGACATCAATGATTATTCATTTGTGGCTACAGCCAAAAGTATTGGTCGGAGAGCAACGCGGTTTGCACCATTCGATTTCTCGTCAAAAAATACGTCGGATTAGCCTCTTACCAGCAGCATTGGAACAGTTTTTTTAACTTTTTTGAATTTTTACCTGGTCGTTTTACGAATTGAAATCGGCTACATTAACTATGTACAATCGCGACTGGTCATTACTATATTCAACTTTTCATTATAAGTTATGTGCCCTTCGGTAGCCCAGACGACGTCAAATCTTTGGGCCAAGCCCGTTTAACTCACCCAGCAGTTTTCTTACTTCTAAGTCGAAGACAAACTCAATGTCTTTATCTACAGGTAGAAAAACCACACCATTTGTATATAAAAAAACACAAGGTACTTGATACAGTCCGCTGTAAAAAGTACAATTGAACACTGACCCACATCAATAAGGTGCCAAAAGATGCGCAATTGGGCCAGGCATCTTCCAGCTTTTGAAAAATTGCAAATTTCTATGGTTTCCATGGAGTAAGAGCCGTTGCTGGCACGTGATCTTGACATTAATGATTAATTCATTTGTGGCTACAGCAAAAGTATTGGTCGGAGAGCAACACGGTTTGCACCATTCGATTTCTCGTCAAAAAATACGTCGGATTAGCCTCTTACCAGCAGCATTGGAACAGTTTTTCCCACTTTTGGATTTTTGCCTGGCCTTTTTGCGAATTGAAATCGGCTACACTAACTATGTACAAATGCGACTGGTCATTACTATATTCAACTTTTCATTATAAGTTATGTGCCCCTTCGGTAGCCCAGACGACGTCAAATCTTTGGGCCAAGCCCATTTAACTCACCCAGCAAATGTCTTACTTCTAAGTCGAAGACAAACTCAATGTCTTTATCTACATGTAGAAAAAACCCACACCATTTGTATATAAAAAAAAAACACAAGGTACTTGATACAGTCCGCTGTAAAAAGTACAATTGAAACACTGACCCACATCAATAAGGTGCCAAAAGATGCGCAATTGGGCCAGGCATCTCCAGCTGTTGAAAAATTGCAAATTTCCTTGGTTTCCATGGAGTAAGAGCCGTTGCTGGGGCACGTGATCTTGACATCAATGATTATTCATTTGTGGCTACAGCCAAAGTATTGGTCGGAGAGCAACGCGGTTTGCACCATTCGATTTCTCGTCAAAAAATACGTCGGATTAGCCTCTACCAGCAGCATTGGAACAGTTTTTCCACTTTTGGATTTTTGCCTGGTCTTTTTGCTAATTGAAATCGGCTACATTAACTATGTACAATCGCGACTGGTCATTACTATATTCAACTTTTCATTATAAGTTATGTGCCCTTCGGTAGCCCAGACGACGTCAAATCTTTGGGCCAAGCCCATTTAACTCACCCAGCAGTTGTCTTACTTCTAAGTCGAAGACAAACTCAATGTCTTTATCTACATGTAGAAAAACCACACCATTTGTATATAAAAAAAACACAAGGTACTTGATACAGTCCGCTGTAAAAAGTACAATTGAACACTGACCCACATCAATAAGGTGCCAAAAGATGCGCAATTGGGCCAGGCATCTCCAGCTGTTGAAAAATTGCAAATTTCCTTGGTTTCCATGGAATAAGAGCCGTTGCTGGGCACGTGATCTTGACATCAATGATTATTCATTTGTGGCTACAGCCAAAAGTATTGGTCGGAGAGCAACGTGGTTTGCACTATTCGATTTCTCGTCACAAAATACGTCGGATTAGCCTCTTACCAGCAGCATTGGAACAGTTTTTCCACTTTTGGATTTTTGCCTGGTCTTTTTGCTAATTGAAATCGGCTACATTAACTATGTACAATCGCGACTGGTCATTACTATATTCAACTTTTCATTATAAGTTATGTGCCCTTCGGTAGCCCAGACGACGTCAAATCTTTGGGCAAAGCCCGTTTAACTCTCCCAGCAGTTGTCTTACTTCTAAGTCGAAGACAAACTCAATGTCTTTATCTACATGTAGAAAAACCACACCATTTGTATATAAAAAAAACACAAGGTACTTGATACAGTCCGCTGTAAAAAGTACAATTGAACACTGACCCATATCAATAAGGTGCCAAAAGATGCGCAATTGGGCCAGGCATCTCCAGCTGTTGAAAAATTGCAAATTTCCTTGGTTTCCATGGAGTAAGAGCCGTTGCTGGGCACGTGATCTTGACATCAATGATTATTCATTTGTGGCTACAGCCAAAAGTATTGGTCGGAGAGCAACGCGGTTTGCACCATTCGATTTCTCGTCCAAAAATACGTCGGATTAGCCTCTTACCAGCAGCATTGGAACAGTTTTTCCACTTTTGGATTTTTGCCTGGTCTTTTTGCGAATTGAAATCGGCTACATTAACTATGTACAATCGCGACTGGTCATTACTATATTCAACTTTTCATTATAAGTTATGTGCCCTTCGGTAGCCCAGACGACGTCAATTCTTTGGGCCAAGCCCATTTAACTCACCCAGCAAATGTCTTACTTCTAAGTCGAAGACAAACTCAATGTCTTTATCTACATGTAGAAAAACCACACCATTTGTATATAAAAAAAACACAAGGTACTTGATACAGTCCGCTGTAAAAAGTACAATTGAACACTGACCCACATCAATAAGGTGCCAAAAGATGCGCAATTGGGCCAGGCATCTCCAGCTGTTGAAAAATTGCAAATTTCCTTGGTTTCCATGGAGTAAGAGCCGTTGCTGGGCACGTGATCTTGACATCAATGATTATTCATTTGTGGCTACAGCCAAAAGTATTGGTCGGAGAGCAACGCGGTTTACACCATTCGATTTATCGTCCAAAAATACGTCGGATTAGCCTCTTACCAGCAGCATTGGAACAGTTTTTCCACTTTTGGATTTTTGCCTGGTCTTTTTGCTAATTGAAATCGGCTACATTAACTATGTACAATCGCGACTGGTCATTACTATATTCAACTTTTCATTATAAGTTATGTGCCCTTCGGTAGCCCAGACGACGTCAATTCTTTGGGCCAAGCCCATTTAACTCACCCAGCAGTTGTCTTACTTCTAAGTCGAAGACAAACTCAATGTCTTTATCTACATGTAGAAAAACCACACCATTTGTATATAAAAAAAACACAAGGTACTTGATACAGTCCGCTGTAAAAAGTACAATTGAACACTGACCCACATCAATAAGGTGCCAAAAGATGCGCAATTGGGCCAGGCATCTCCAGCTGTTGAAAAATTGCAAATTTCCTTGGTTTCCATGGAGTAAGAGCCGTTGCTGGGCACGTGATCTTGACATCAATGATTATTCATTTGTGGCTACAGCCAAAAGTATTGGTCGGAGAGCAACGTGGTTTGCACTATTCGATTTCTCGTCACAAAATACGTCGGATTAGCCTCTTACCAGCAGCATTGGAACAGTTTTTCCACTTTTGGATTTTTGCCTGGTGTTTTTGCTAATTGAAATTGGCTACATTAACCATGTACAATCGCGACTGGTCATTACTATATTCAACTTTTCATTATAAGTTATGTGCCCTTCGGTAGCCCAGACGACGTCAAATCTTTGGGCAAAGCCCATTTAACTCACCCAGCAGTTGTCTTACTTCTAAGTCGAAGACAAACTCAATGTCTTTATCTACAGGTAGAAAAACCACACCATTTGTATATAAAAAAAAACACAAGGTACTTGATACAGTCCGCTGTAAAAAGTACAATTGAACACTGACCCACATCAATAAGGTGCCAAAAGATGCGCAATTGGGCCAGGCATCTCCAGCTGTTGGAAAATTGCAAATTTCTATGGTTTCCATGGAGTAAGAGCCGTTGCTGGGAACGTGATCTTGACATTAATGATTATTCATTTGTGGCTACAGCCAAAAGTATTGGTCGGAGAGCAACGCGGTTTGCACCATTCGATTTCTCGTCAAAAAATACGTCGGATTAGCCTCTTACCAGCAGCATTGGAACAGGTTTTCCACTTTTGGATTTTTACCTGGTCTTTTTGCTGATTGAAATCGGCTACATTAACTATGTACAATCGCGACTGGTCATTACTATATTCAACTTTTCATTATAAGTTATGTGCCCTTCGGTAGCCCAGACGACGTCAAATCCTTGGGCCAAGCCCATTTAACTCACCCAGCAAATGTCTTACTTCTAAGTCGAAGACAAACTCAATGTCTTTATCTACATGTAGAAAAACCACACCATTTGTATATAAAAAAAACACAAGGTACTTGATACAGTCCGCTGTAAAAAGTACAATTGAACACTGACCCACATCAATAAGGTGCCAAAAGATGCGCAATTGGGCCAGGCATCTCCAGCTGTTGAAAAATTGCAAATTTCTATGGTTTCCATGTAGTAAGAGCCGTTGCTGGGCACGTGATCTTGACATCAATGATTATTCATTTGTGGCTACAGCCAAAAGTATTGGTCGGAGAGCAACGCGGTTTGCACCATTCGATTTCTCGTCAAAAAATACGTCGGATTAGCCTCTTACCAGCAGCATTGTAACAGTTTTTCAACTTTTTTGAATTTTTACCTGGTCGTTTTACGAATTGAAATCGGCTACATTAACTATGTACAATCGCGACTGGTCATTACTAAATTCAACTTTTCATTATAAGTTATGTGCCCTTCGGTAGCCCAGACGACGTCAAATCTTTGGGCAAAGCCCGTTTAACCCACCCAGCAGTTGTCTTACTTCTAAGTCGAAGACAAACTCAATGTCTTTATCTACATGTAGAAAAACCACACCATTTGTATATAAAAATAACACAAGGTACTTGATACAGTCCGCTGTAAAAAGTACAATTGAACACTGACCCACATCAATAAGGTGCCAAAAGATGCGCAATTGGGCCAGACATCTCCAGCTGTTGAAATATTGCAAATTTCCTTGGTTTCCATGGAGTAAGAGCCGTTGCTGGGCACGTGATCTTGACATCAATGATTATTCATTTGTGGCTACAGCCAAAAGTATTGGTCGGAGAGCAACGCGGTTTGCACCATTCGATTTCTCGTCAAAAAATACGTCGGATTAGCCTCTTACCAGCAGCATTGGAACAGTTTTTTTAACTTTTTTGAATTTTTACCTGGTCGTTTTACGAATTGAAATCGGCTACATTAACTATGTACAATCGCGACTGGTCATTACTATATTCAACTTTTCATTATAAGTTATGTGCCCTTCGGTAGCCCAGACGACGTCAAATCTTTGGGCCAAGCCCGTTTAACTCACCCAGCAGTTTTCTTACTTCTAAGTCGAAGACAAACTCAATGTCTTTATCTACATGTAGAAAAACCACACCATTTGTATATAAAAAAACACAAGGTACTTGATACAGTCCGCTGTAAAAAGTACAATTGAACACTGACCCACATCAATAAGGTGCCAAAAGATGCGCAATTGGGCCAGGCATCTCCAGCTTTTGAAAAATTGCAAATTTCAATGGTTTCCATGGAGTAAGAGCCGTTGCTGGGCACGTGATCTTGATATCAATGATTATTCATTTGTGGCTACAGCCAAAAGTATTGGTCGGAGAGCAACACGGTTTGCACCATTCGATTTCTCGTCAAAAAATACGTCGGATTAGCCTCTTACCAGCAGCATTGGAACAGTTTTTCCACTTTTGGATTTTTGCCTGGCCTTTTTGCGAATTGAAATCGGCTACACTAACTATGTACAATCGCGACTGGTCATTACTATATTCAACTTTTCATTATAAGTTATGTGCCCTTCGGTAGCCCAGACGACGTCAAATCTTTGGGCCAAGCCCATTTAACTCACCCAGCAAATGTCTTACTTCTAAGTCGAAGACAAACTCAATGTCTTTATCTACATGTAGAAAAACCACACCATTTGTATATGAAAAAAAACACAAGGTACTTGATACAGTCCGCTGTAAAAAGTACAATTGAACACTGACCCACATCAATAAGGTGCCAAAAGATGCGCAATTGGGCCAGGCATCTTCAGCTGTTGAAAAATTGCAAATTTCCTTGGTTTCCATGGAGTAAGAGCCGTTGCTGGGCACGTGATCTTGACATCAATGATTATTCATTTGTGGCTACAGCCAAAAGTATTGGTCGGAGAGCAACGCGGTTTGCACCATTCGATTTCTCGTCAAAAAATACGTCGGATTAGCCTCTTACCAGCAGCATTGGAACAGTTTTTCCACTTTTGGATTTTTGCCTGGTCTTTTTGCTAATTGAAATCGGCTACATTAACTATGTACAATCGCGACTGGTCATTACTATATTCAACTTTTCATTATAAGTTATGTGCCCTTCGGTAGCCCAGACGACGTCAAATCTTTGGGCCAAGCCCATTTAACTCACCCAGCAGTTGTCTTACTTCTAAGTCGAAGACAAACTCAATGTCTTTATCTACATGTAGAAAAACCACACCATTTGTATATAAAAAAAACACAAGGTACTTGATACAGTCCGCTGTAAAAAGTACAATTGAACCTGACCCACATCAATAAGGTGCCAAAAGATGCGAAATTGGGCCAGGCATCTCCAGCTGTTGAAAAATTGCAAATTTCCTTGGTTTCCATGGAGTAAGAGCCGTTGCTGGGCACGTGATCTTGACATCAATGATTATTCATTTGTGGCTACAGCCAAAAGTATTGGTCGGAGAGCAACGCGGTTTGCACCATTCGATTTCTCGTCAAAAATTACGTCGGATTAGCCTCTTACCAGCAGCATTGGAACAGTTTTTCCACTTTTGGATTTTTGCCTGGTCTTTTTGCGAATTGAAATCGGCTACATTAACTATGTACAATCGCGACTGGTCATTACTATATTCAACTTTTCATTATAAGTTATGTGCCCTTCGGTAGCCCAGACGACGTCAAATCTTTGGGCCAAGCCCATTTAACTCACCCAGCAAATGTCTTACTTCTAAGTCCAAGACAAACTCAATGTCTTTATCTACATGTAGAAAAACCACACCATTTGTATATAAAAAAAACACAAGGTACTTGATACAGTCCGCTGTAAAAAGTACAATTGAACACTTACCCACATCAATAAGGTGCCAAAAGATGCGCAATTGGGCCAGGCATCTCCAGCTGTTGAAAAATTGCAAATTTCCTTGGTTTCCATGGAGTAAGAGCCGTTGCTGGGCACGTGATCTTGACATCAATGATTATTCATTTGTGGCTACAGCCAAAAGTATTGGTCGGAGAGCAACGCGGTTTGCACCATTCGATTTCTCGTCAAAAATACGTCGGATTAGCCTCTTACCAACAGCATTGGAACAGTTTTTCCACTTTTGGATTTGTGCCTGGTCTTTTTGCGAATTGAAATGGGCTACATTAACTATGTACAATCGCGACTGGTCATTACTATATTCAACTTTTCATTATAAGTTATGTGCCCTTCGGTAGCCTAGACGACGTCAAATCTTTGGGCCAAGCCCATTTAACTCACCCAGCAAATGTCTTACTTCTAAGTCGAAGACAAACTCAATGTCTTTATCTACATGTAGAAAAACCACACCATTTGTATATAAAAAAAACACAAGGTACTTGATACAGTCCGCTGTAAAAAGTACAATTGAACACTGACCCACATCAATAAGGTGCCAAAAGATGCGCAATTGGGCCAGGCATCTCCAGCTGTTGAAAAATTGCAAATTTCCTTGGTTTCCATGGAGTAAGAGCCGTTGCTGGGCACGTGATCTTGACATCAATGATTATTCATTTGTGGCTACAGCCAAAAGTATTGGTCGGAGAGCAACGCGGTTTGCACCATTCGATTTCTCGTCAAAAAATACGTCGGATTAGCCTCTTACCAACAGCATTGGAACAGTTTTTCCACTTTTGGATTTTTGCCTGGTCTTTTTGCGAATTGAAATCGGCTACATTAACTATGTACAATCGCGACTGGTCATTACTATATTCAACTTTTCATTATAAGTTATGTGCCCTTCGGTAGCCCAGACGACGTCAAATCTTTGGGCCAAGCCCATTTAACTCACCCAGCAAATGTCTTACTTCTAAGTCGAAGACAAACTCAATGTCTTTATCTACATGTAGAAAAACCACACCATTTGTATATAAAAAAAACACAAGGTACTTGATACAGTCCGCTGTAAAAAGTACAATTGAACACTGACCCACATCAATAAGGTGCCAAAAGATGCGCAATTGGGCCAGGCATCTCCAGCTGTTGAAAAATTGCAAATTTCCTTGGTTTCCATGGAGTAAGAGCCGTTGCTGGGCACGTGATCTTGACATCAATGATTATTCATTTGTGGCTACAGCCAAAAGTATTGGTCGGAGAGCAACGCGGTTTGCACCATTCGATTTCTCGTCAAAAAAGACGTCGGATTAGCCTCTTACCAGCAGCATTGGAACAGTTTTTCCACTTTTGGATTTTTGCCTGGTCTTTTTGCGAATTGAAATCGGCTGCATTAACTATGTACAATCGCGACTGGTCATTACTATATTCAACTTTTCATTATAAGTTATGTGCCCTTCGGTAGCCCAGACGACGTCAAATCTTTGGGCCAAGCCCATTTAACTCACCCAGCAAATGTCTTACTTCTAAGTCGAAGACAAACTCAATGTCTTTATCTACATGTAGAAAAAACCACACCATTTGTATATAAAAAAAACACAAGGTACTTGATACAGTCCGCTGTAAAAAGTACAATTGAACACTGACCACATCAATAAGGTGCCAAAGGATGCGCAATTGGGCCAGGCATCTCCAGCTGTTGAAAAATTGCAAATTTCCTTGGTTTCCATGGAGTAAGAGCCGTTGCTGGGCACGTGATCTTGACATCATTGATTATTCATTTGTGGCTACAGCCAAAAGTATTGGTCGGAGAGCAACGCGGTTTGCACCATTCGATTTCTCGTCACAAAATACGTCGGATTAGCCTCTTACCAGCAGCATTGGAACAATTTTTCTACTTTTGGATTTTTGCCTGGTCTTTTTGCGAATTGAAATCGGCTACATTAACTATGTACAATCGCGACTGGTCATTACTATATTCAACTTTTCATTATAAGTTATGTGCCCTTCGGTAGCCCAGACGACGTCAAATCTTTGGGCCAAGCCCATTTAACTCACCCAGCAAATGTCTTACTTCTAAGTCGAAGACAAACTCAATGTCTTTATCTACATGTAGAAAAACCACACCATTTGTATATAAAAAAAACACAAGGTACTTGATACAATCCGCTGTAAAAAGTACAATTGAACACTGACCCACATCAATAAGGTGCCAAAGGATGCGCAATTGGGCCAGGCATCTCCAGCTGTTGAAAAATTGCAAATTTCCTTGGTTTCCATGGAGTAAGAGCCGTTGCTGGGCACGTGATCTTGACATCATTGATTATTCATTTGTGGCTACAGCCAAAAGTATTGGTCGGAGAGCAACGCGGTTTGCACCATTCGATTTCTCGTCACAAAATACGTCGGATTAGCCTCTTACCAGCAGCATTGGAACAATTTTTCTACTTTTGGATTTTTGCCTGGTCTTTTTGCGAATTGAAATCGGCTACATTAACTATGTACAATCGCGACTGGTCATTACTATATTCAACTTTTCATTATAAGTTATGTGCCCTTCGGTAGCCCAGACGACGTCAAATCTTTGGGCCAAGCCCATTTAACTCACCCAGCAAATGTCTTACTTCTAAGTCGAAGACAAACTCAATGTCTTTATCTACATGTAGAAAAACCACACCATTTGTATATAAAAAAAACACAAGGTACTTGATACAATCCGCTGTAAAAAGTACAATTGAACACTGACCCACATCAATAAGGTGCCAAAGGATGCGCAATTGGGCCAGGCATCTCCAGCTGTTGAAAAATTGCAAATTTCCTTGGTTTCCATGGAGTAAGAGCCGTTGCTGGGCACGTGATCTTGACATCATTGATTATTCATTTGTGGCTACAGCCAAATTATTGGTCGGAGAGCAACGCGGTTTGCACCATTCGATTTCTCGTCACAAAATACGTCGGATTAGCCTCTTACCAACAGCATTGGAACAGTTTTTCTACTTTTGGATTTTTGCCTGGTCTTTTTGCGAATTGAAATCGGCTACATTAACTATGTACAATCGCTACTGGTCATTACTATATTCAACTCTTCATTATAAGTTATGTGCCCTTCGGTAGCCCAGACGACGTCAAATCTTTGGGCCAAGCCCATTTAACTCACCCAACAAATGTCTTACTTCTAAATCGAAGACAAACTCAATGTCTTTATCTACATGTAGAAAAACCACACCATTTGTATATAAAAAAAACACAAGGTACTTGATACAATCCGCTGTAAAAAGTACAATTGAACACTGACCCACATCAATAAGGTGCCAAAGGATGCGCAATTGGGCCAGGCATCTCCAGCTGTTGAAAAATTGCAAATTTCCTTGGTTTCCATGGAGTAAGAGCCGTTGCTGGGCACGTGATCTTGACATCATTGATTATTCATTTGTGGCTACAGCCAAAAGTATTGGTCGGAGAGCAACGCGGTTTGCACCATTCGATTTCTCGTCACAAAATACGTCGGATTAGCCTCTTACCAGCAGCATTGGAACAGTTTTTCTACTTTTGGATTTTTGCCTAGTCTTTTTGCGAATTGAAATCGGCTACATTAACTATGTACAATCGCGACTGGTCATTACTATATTCAACTCTTCATTATAAGTTATGTGCCCTTCGGTAGCCCAGACGACGTCAAATCTTTGGGCCAAGCCCATTTAACTCACCCAACAAATGTCTTACTTCTAAATCGAAGACAAACTCAATGTCTTTATCTACATGTAGAAAAACCACACCATTTGTATATAAAAAAACACAAGGTACTTGATACAATCCGCTGTAAAAAGTACAATTGAACACTGACCCACATCAATAAGGTGCCAAAGGATGCGCAATTGGGCCAGGCATCTTCAGCTGTTGAAAAATTGCAAATTTCCTTGGTTTCCATGGAGTAAGAGCCGTTGCTGGGCACGTGATCTTGACATCATTGATTATTCATTTGTGGCTACAGCCAAAAGTATTGGTCGGAGAGCAACGCGGTTTGCACCATTCGATTTCTCGTCACAAAATACGTCGGATTAGCCTCTTACCAGCAGCATTGGAACAGTTTTTCTACTTTTGGATTTTTGCCTGGTCTTTTTGCGAATTGAAATCGGCTACATTAACTATGTACAATCGCGACTGGTCATTACTATATTCAACTTTTCATTATAAGTTATGTGCCCTTCGGTAGCCCAGACGACGTCAAATCTTTGGGCCAAGCCCATTTAACTCACCCAACAAATGTCTTACTTCTAAGTCGAAGACAAACTCAATGTCTTTATCTACATGTAGAAAAACCACACCATTTGTATATAAAAAAAACACAAGGTACTTGATACAATCCGCTGTAAAAAGTACAATTGAACACTGACCCACATCAATAAGGTGCCAAAGGATGCGCAATTGGGCCAGGCATCTCCAGCTGTTGAAAAATTGCAAATTTCCTTGGTTTCCATGGAGTAAGAGCCGTTGCTGGGCACGTGATCTTGACATCATTGATTATTCATTTGTGGCTACAGCCAAAAGTATTGGTCGGAGAGCAACGCGGTTTGCACCATTCGATTTCTCGTCACAAAATACGTCGGATTAGCCTCTTACCAGCAGCATTGGAACAGTTTTTCCACTTTTGGATTTTTGCCTGGTCTTTTTGCTAATTTAAATCGGCTACATTAACTATGTACAATCGCGACTGGTCATTACTATATTCAACATTTCAATATAAGTTATGTGCCCTTCGGTAGCCCAGACGACGTCAAATCTTTGGGCCAAGCCCATTTAACTCACCCAGCAAATGTCTTACTTCTAAGTCGAAGACAAACTCAATGTCTTTATCTACATGTAGAAAAACCACACCATTTGTATATAAAAAAAACACAAGGTACTTGATACAATCCGCTGTAAAAAGTACAATTGAACACTGACCCACATCAATAAGGTGCCAAAGGATGCGCAATTGGGCCAGGCATCTCCAGCTGTTGAAAAATTGCAAATTTCCTTGGTTTCCATGGAGTAAGAGCCGTTGCTGGGCACGTGATCTTGACATCATTGATTATTCATTTGTGGCTACAGCCAAAAGTATTGGTCGGAGAGCAACGCGGTTTGCACCATTCGATTTCTCGTCACAAAATACGTCGGATTAGCCTCTTACCAGCAGCATTGGAACAGTTTTTCCACTTTTGGATTTTTGCCTGGTCTTTTTGCGAATTGAAATCGGCTACATTAACTATGTACAATCGCGACTGGTCATTACTATATTCAACTTTTCATTATAAGTTATGTGCCCTTCGGTAGCCCAGACGACGTCAAATCTTTGGGCCAAGCCCATTTAACTCACCCAGCAAATGTCTTACTTCTAAGTCGAAGACAAACTCAATGTCTTTATCTACATGTAGAAAAACCACACCATTTGTATATAAAAAAAACACAAGGTACTTGATACAATCCGCTGTAAAAAGTACAATTGAACACTGACCCACATCAATAAGGTGCCAAAGGATGCGCAATTGGGCCAGGCATCTCCAGCTGTTGAAAAATTGCAAATTTCCTTGGTTTCCATGGAGTAAGAGCCGTTGCTGGGCACGTGATCTTGACATCATTGATTATTCATTTGTGGCTACAGCCAAAAGTATTGGTCGGAGAGCAACGCGGTTTGCACCATTCGATTTCTCGTCACAAAATACGTCGGATTAGCCTCTTACCAGCAGCATTGGAACAATTTTTCTACTTTTGGATTTTTGCCTGGTCTTTTTGCGAATTGAAATCGGCTACATTAACTATGTACAATCGCGACTGGTCATTACTATATTCAACTTTTCATTATAAGTTATGTGCCCTTCGGTAGCCCAGACGACGTCAAATCTTTGGGCCAAGCCCATTTAACTCACCCAGCAAATGTCTTACTTCTAAGTCGAAGACAAACTCAATGTCTTTATCTACATGTAGAAAAACCACACCATTTGTATATAAAAAAAACACAAGGTACTTGATACAATCCGCTGTAAAAAGTACAATTGAACACTGACCCACATCAATAAGGTGCCAAAGGATGCGCAATTGGGCCAGGCATCTCCAGCTGTTGAAAAATTGCAAATTTCCTTGGTTTCCATGGAGTAAGAGCCGTTGCTGGGCACGTGATCTTGACATCATTGATTATTCATTTGTGGCTACAGCCAAAAGTATTGGTCGGAGAGCAACGCGGTTTGCACCATTCGATTTCTCGTCACAAAATACGTCGGATTATCCTCTTACCAGCAGCATTGGAACAGTTTTTCCACTTTTGGATTTTTGCCTGGTCTTTTTGCTAATTTAAATCGGCTACATTAACTATGTACAATCGCGACTGGTCATTACTATATTCAACATTTCATTATAAGTTATGTGCCCTTCGGTAGCCCAGACGACGTCAAATCTTTGGGCCAAGCCCATTTAACTCACCCAGCAAATGTCTTACTTCTAAGTCGAAGACAAACTCAATGTCTTTATCTACATGTAGAAAAACCACACCATTTGTATATAAAAAAAACACAAGGTACTTGATACAATCCGCTGTAAAAAGTACAATTGAACACTGACCCACATCAATAAGGTGCCAAAGGATGCGCAATTGGGCCAGGCATCTCCAGCTGTTGAAAAATTGCAAATTTCCTTGGTTTCCATGGAGTAAGAGCCGTTGCTGGGCACGTGATCTTGACATCATTGATTATTCATTTGTGGCTACAGCCAAAAGTATTGGTCGGAGAGCAACGCGGTTTGCACCATTCGATTTCTCGTCACAAAATACGTCGGATTAGCCTCTTACCAGCAGCATTGGAACAGTTTTTCCACTTTTGGATTTTTGCCTGGTCTTTTTGCGAATTGAAATCGGCTACATTAACTATGTACAATCGCGACTGGTCATTACTATATTCAACTTTTCATTATAAGTTATGTGCCCTTCGGTAGCCCAGACGACGTGAAATCTTTGGGCCAAGCCCATTTAACTCACCCAGCAAATGTCTTACTTCTAAGTCGAAGACAAACTCAATGTCTTTATCTACATGTAGAAAAACCACACCATTTGTATATAAAAAAAACACAAGGTACTTGATACAATCCGCTGTAAAAAGTACAATTGAACACTGACCCACATCAATAAGGTGCCAAAGGATGCGCAATTGGGCCAGGCATCTCCAGCTGTTGAAAAATTGCAAATTTCCTTGGTTTCCATGGAGTAAGAGCCGTTGCTGGGCACGTGATCTTGACATCATTGATTATTCATTTGTGGCTACAGCCAAAAGTATTGGTCGGAGAGCAACGCGGTTTGCACCATTCGATTTCTCGTCACAAAATACGTCGGATTAGCCTCTTACCAGCAGCATTGGAACAATTTTTCTACTTTTGGATTTTTGCCTGGTCTTTTTGCGAATTGAAATCGGCTACATTAACTATGTACAATCGCGACTGGTCATTACTATATTCAACTTTTCATTATAAGTTATGTGCCCTTCGGTAGCCCAGACGACGTCAAATCTTTGGGCCAAGCCCATTTAACTCACCCAACAAATGTCTTACTTCTAAGTCGAAGACAAACTCAATGTCTTTATCTACATGTAGAAAAACCACACCATTTGTATATAAAAAAAACACAAGGTACTTGATACAATCCGCTGTAAAAAGTACAATTGAACACTGACCCACATCAATAAGGTGCCAAAGGATGCGCAATTGGGCCAGGCATCTCCAGCTGTTGAAAAATTGCAAATTTCCTTGGTTTCCATGGAGTAAGAGCCGTTGCTGGGCACGTGATCTTGACATCATTGATTATTCATTTGTGGCTACAGCCAAAAGTATTGGTCAGAGAGCAACGCGGTTTGCACCATTCGATTTCTCGTCACAAAATACGTCGGATTAGCCTCTTACCAGCAGCATTGGAACAGTTTTTCTACTTTTGGATTTTTGCCTGGTCTTTTTGCGAATTGAAATCGGCTACATTAACTATGTACAATCGCGACTGGTCATTACTATATTCAACTTTTCATTATAAGTTATGTGCCCTTCGGTAGCCCAGACGACGTCAAATCTTTGGGCCAAGCCCATTTAACTCACCCAGCAAATGTCTTACTTCTAAGTCGAAGACAATCTCAATGTCTTTATCTACATGTAGAAAAACCACACCATTTGTATATAAAAAAAACACAAGGTACTTGATACAATCCGCTGTAAAAAGTACAATTGAACACTGACCCACATCAATAAGGTGCCAAAGGATGCGCAATTGGGCCAGGCATCTCCAGCTGTTGAAAAATTGCAAATTTCCTTGGTTTCCATGGAGTAAGAGCCGTTGCTGGGCACGTGATCTTGACATCATTGATTATTCATTTGTGGCTACAGCCAAATTATTGGTCGGAGAGCAACGCGGTTTGCACCATTCGATTTCTCGTCACAAAATACGTCGGATTAGCCTCTTACCAGCAGCATTGGAACAGTTTTTCCACTTTTGGATTTTTGCCTGGTCTTTTTGTTAATTGAAATCGGCTACATTAACTATGTACAATCGCGACTGGTCATTACTCTATTCAACTTTTCATTATAAGTTATGTGCCCTTCGGTAGCCCAGACGACGTCAAATCTTTGGGCCAAGCCCATTTAACTCACCCAACAAATGTCTTACTTCTAAGTCGAAGACAAACTCAATGTCTTTATCTACATGTAGAAAAACCACACCATTTGTATATAAAAAAAACAAAAGGTACTTGATACAATCCGCTGTAAAAAGTACAATTGAACACTGACCCACATCAATAAGGTGCCAAAGGATGCGCAATTGGGCCAGGCATCTCCAGCTGTTGAAAACTTGCAAATTTCCTTGGTTTCCATGGAGTAAGAGCCGTTGCTGGGCACGTGATCTTGACATCATTGATTATTCATTTGTGGCTACAGCCAAAAGTATTGGTCGGAGAGCAACGCGGTTTGCACCATTCGATTTCTCGTCACAAAATACGTCGGATTAGCCTCTTACCAACAGCATTGGAACAGTTTTTCTACTTTTGGATTTTTGCCTGGTCTTTTTGCGAATTGAAATCGGCTACATTAACTATGTACAATCGCTACTGGTCATTACTATATTCAACTCTTCATTATAAGTTATGTGCCCTTCGGTAACCCAGACGACGTCAAATCTTTGGGCCAAGCCCATTTAACTCACCCAACAAATGTCTTACTTCTAAATCGAAGACAAACTCAATGTCTTTATCTACATGTAGAAAAACCACACCATTTGTATATAAAAAAAACACAAGGTACTTGATACAATCCGCTGTAAAAAGTACAATTGAACACTGACCCACATCAATAAGGTGCCAAAGGATGCGCAATTGGGCCAGGCATCTCCAGCTGTTGAAAAATTGCAAATTTCCTTGGTTTCCATGGAGTAAGAGCCGTTGCTGGGCACGTGATCTTGACATCATTGATTATTCATTTGTGGCTACAGCCAAAAGTATTGGTCGGAGAGCAACGCGGTTTGCACCATTCGATTTCTCGTCACAAAATACGTCGGATTAGCCTCTTACCAGCAGCATTGGAACAGTTTTTCCACTTTTGGATTTTTGCCTGGTCTTTTTGCTAACTTAAATCGGCTACATTAACTATGTACAATCGCGACTGGTCATTACTATATTCAACATTTCATTATAAGTTATGTGCCCTTCGGTAGCCCAGACGACGTCAAATCTTTGGGCCAAGCCCATTTAACTCACCCAGCAAATGTCTTACTTCTAAGTCGAAGACAAACTCAATGTCTTTATCTACATGTAGAAAAACCACACCATTTGTATATAAAAAAAACACAAGGTACTTGATACAATCCGCTGTAAAAAGTACAATTGAACACTGACCCACATCAATAAGGTGCCAAAGGATGCGCAATTGGGCCAGGCATCTCCAGCTGTTGAAAAATTGCAAATTTCCTTGGTTTCCATGGAGTAAGAGCCGTTGCTGGGCACGTGATCTTGACATCATTGATTATTCATTTGTGGCTACAGCCAAAAGTATTGGTCGGAGAGCAACGCGGTTTGCACCATTCGATTTCTCGTCACAAAATACGTCGGATTAGCCTCTTACCAGCAGCATTGGAACAGTTTTTCCACTTTTGGATTTTTGCCTGGTCTTTTTGCGAATTGAAATCGGCTACATTAACTATGTACAATCGCGACTGGTCATTACTATATTCAACTTTTCATTATAAGTTATGTGCCCTTCGGTAGCCCAGACGACGTCAAATCTTTGGGCCAAGCCCATTTAACTCACCCAACAAATGTCTTACTTCTAAGTCGAAGACAAACTCAATGTCTTTATCTACATGTAGAAAAACCACACCATTTGTATATAAAAAAAACACAAGGTACTTGATACAATCCGCTGTAAAAAGTACAATTGAACACTGACCCACATCAATAAGGTGCCAAAGGATGCGCAATTGGGCCAGGCATCTCCAGCTGTTGAAAAATTGCAAATTTCCTTGGTTTCCATGGAGTAAGAGCCGTTGCTGGGCACGTGATCTTGACATCATTGATTATTCATTTGTGGCTACAGCCAAAAGTATTGGTCAGAGAGCAACGCGGTTTGCACCATTCGATTTCTCGTCACAAAATACGTCGGATTAGCCTCTTACCAGCAGCATTGGAACAGTTTTTCTACTTTTGGATTTTTGCCTGGTCTTTTTGCGAATTGAAATCTGCTACATTAACTATGTACAATCGCGACTGGTCATTACTATATTCAACTTTTCATTATAAGTTATGTGCCCTTCGGTAGCCCAGACGACGTCAAATCTTTGGGCCAAGCCCATTTAACTCACCCAGCAAATGTCTTACTTCTAAGTCGAAGACAAACTCAATGTCTTTATCTACATGTAGAAAAACCACACCATTTGTATATAAAAAAAACACAAGGTACTTGATACAATCCGCTGTAAAAAGTACAATTGAACACTGACCCACATCAATAAGGTGCCAAAGGATGCGCAATTGGGCCAGGCATCTCCAGCTGTTGAAAAATTGCAAATTTCCTTGGTTTCCATGGAGTAAGAGCCGTTGCTGGGCACGTGATCTTGACATCATTGATTATTCATTTGTGGCTACAGCCAAATTATTGGTCGGAGAGCAACGCGGTTTGCACCATTCGATTTCTCGTCACAAAATACGTCGGATTAGCCTCTTACCAGCAGCATTGGAACAGTTTTTCCACTTTTGGATTTTTGCCTGGTCTTTTTGTTAATTGAAATCGGCTACATTAACTATGTACAATCGCGACTGGTCATTACTATATTCAACTTTTCATTATAAGTTATGTGCCCTTCGGTAGCCCAGACGACGTCAAATCTTTGGGCCAAGCCCATTTAACTCACCCAACAAATGTCTTACTTCTAAGTCGAAGACAAACTCAATGTCTTTATCTACATGTAGAAAAACCACACCATTTGTATATAAAAAAAACAAAAGGTACTTGATACAATCCGCTGTAAAAAGTACAATTGAACACTGACCCACATCAATAAGGTGCCAAAGGATGCGCAATTGGGCCAGGCATCTCCAGCTGTTGAAAAATTGCAAATTTCCTTGGTTTCCATGGAGTAAGAGCCGTTGCTGGGCACGTGATCTTGACATCATTGATTATTCATTTGTGGCTACAGCCAAAAGTATTGGTCGGAGAGCAACGCGGTTTGCACCATTCGATTTCTCGTCACAAAATACGTCGGATTAGCC
The DNA here is from genome assembly GCF_032854445.1 of Liolophura sinensis. Classification (NCBI taxonomy): domain Eukaryota; kingdom Metazoa; phylum Mollusca; class Polyplacophora; order Chitonida; family Chitonidae; genus Liolophura; species Liolophura sinensis. The sequence goes on along the minus strand of NW_027018104.1, from coordinate 58,729 downwards.
TCTTACCAACAGCATTGGAACAGTTTTTCTACTTTTGGATTTTTGCCTGGTCTTTTTGCGAATTGAAATCGGCTACATTAACTATGTACAATCGCTACTGGTCATTACTATATTCAACTTTTCATTATAAGTTATGTGCCCTTCGGTAGCCCAGACGACGTCAAATCTTTGGGCCAAGCCCATTTAACTCACCCAACAAATGTCTTACTTCTAAATCGAAGACAAACTCAATGTCTTTATCTACATGTAGAAAAACCACACCATTTGTATATAAAAAAAACACAAGGTACTTGATACAATCCGCTGTAAAAAGTACAATTGAACACTGACCCACATCAATAAGGTGCCAAAGGATGCGCAATTGGGCCAGGCATCTCCAGCTGTTGAAAAATTGCAAATTTCCTTGGTTTCCATGGAGTAAGAGCCGTTGCTGGGCACGTGATCTTGACATCATTGATTATTCATTTGTGGCTACAGCCAAAAGTATTGGTCGGAGAGCAACGCGGTTTGCACCATTCGATTTCTCGTCACAAAATACGTCGGATTAGCCTCTTACCAGCAGCATTGGAACAGTTTTTCTACTTTTGGATTTTTGCCTAGTCTTTTTGCGAATTGAAATCGGCTACATTAACTATGTACAATCGCGACTGGTCATTACTATATTCAACTTTTCATTATAAGTTATGTGCCCTTCGGTAGCCCAGACGACGTCAAATCTTTGGGCCAAGCCCATTTAACTCACCCAACAAATGTCTTACTTCTAAATCGAAGACAAACTCAATGTCTTTATCTACATGTAGAAAAACCACACCATTTGTATATAAAAAAACACAAGGTACTTGATACAATCCGCTGTAAAAAGTACAATTGAACACTGACCCACATCAATAAGGTGCCAAAGGATGCGCAATTGGGCCAGGCATCTTCAGCTGTTGAAAAATTGCAAATTTCCTTGGTTTCCATGGAGTAAGAGCCGTTGCTGGGCACGTGATCTTGACATCATTGATTATTCATTTGTGGATACAGCCAAAAGTATTGGTCGGAGAGCAACGCGGTTTGCACCATTCGATTTCTCGTCACAAAATACGTCGGATTAGCCTCTTACCAGCAGCATTGGAACAGTTTTTCTACTTTTGGATTTTTGCCTGGTCTTTTTGCGAATTGAAATCGGCTACATTAACTATGTACAATCGCGACTGGTCATTACTATATTCAACTTTTCATTATAAGTTATGTGCCCTTCGGTAGCCCAGACGACGTCAAATCTTTGGGCCAAGCCCATTTAACTCACCCAACAAATGTCTTACTTCTAAGTCGAAGACAAACTCAATGTCTTTATCTACATGTAGAAAAACCACACCATTTGTATATAAAAAAAACACAAGGTACTTGATACAATCCGCTGTAAAAAGTACAATTGAACACTGACCCACATCAATAAGGTGCCAAAGGATGCGCAATTGGGCCAGGCATCTCCAGCTGTTGAAAAATTGCAAATTTCCTTGGTTTCCATGGAGTAAGAGCCGTTGCTGGGCACGTGATCTTGACATCATTGATTATTCATTTGTGGCTACAGCCAAAAGTATTGGTCGCAGAGCAACGCGGTTTGCACCATTCGATTTCTCGTCACAAAATACGTCGGATTATCCTCTTACCAGCAGCATTGGAACAGTTTTTCCACTTTTGGATTTTTGCCTGGTCTTTTTGCTAATTTAAATCGGCTACATTAACTATGTACAATCGCGACTGGTCATTACTATATTCAACATTTCATTATAAGTTATGTGCCCTTCGGTAGCCCAGACGACGTCAAATCTTTGGGCCAAGCCCATTTAACTCACCCAGCAAATGTCTTACTTCTAAGTCGAAGACAAACTCAATGTCTTTATCTACATGTAGAAAAACCACACCATTTGTATATAAAAAAAACACAAGGTACTTGATACAATCCGCTGTAAAAAGTACAATTGAACACTGACCCACATCAATAAGGTGCCAAAGGATGCGCAATTGGGCCAGGCATCTCCAGCTGTTGAAAAATTGCAAATTTCCTTGGTTTCCATGGAGTAAGAGCCGTTGCTGGGCACGTGATCTTGACATCATTGATTATTCATTTGTGGCTACAGCCAAAAGTATTGGTCGGAGAGCAACGCGGTTTGCACCATTCGATTTCTCGTCACAAAATACGTCGGATTATCCTCTTACCAGCAGCATTGGAACAGTTTTTCCACTTTTGGATTTTTGCCTGGTCTTTTTGCTAACTTAAATCGGCTACATTAACTATGTACAATCGCGACTGGTCATTACTATATTCAACATTTCATTATAAGTTATGTGCCCTTCGGTAGCCCAGACGACGTCAAATCTTTGGGCCAAGCCCATTTAACTCACCCAGCAAATGTCTTACTTCTAAGTCGAAGACAAACTCAATGTCTTTATCTACATGTAGAAAAACCACACCATTTGTATATAAAAAAAACACAAGGTACTTGATACAATCCGCTGTAAAAAGTACAATTGAACACTGACCCACATCAATAAGGTGCCAAAGGATGCGCAATTGGGCCAGGCATCTCCAGCTGTTGAAAAATTGCAAATTTCCTTGGTTTCCATGGAGTAAGAGCCGTTGCTGGGCACGTGATCTTGACATCATTGATTATTCATTTGTGGCTACAGCCAAAAGTATTGGTCGGAGAGCAACGCGGTTTGCACCATTCGATTTCTCGTCACAAAATACGTCGGATTAGCCTCTTACCAGCAGCATTGGAACAGTTTTTCCACTTTTGGATTTTTGCCTGGTCTTTTTGCGAATTGAAATCGGCTACATTAACTATGTACAATCGCGACTGGTCATTACTATATTCAACTTTTCATTATAAGTTATGTGCCCTTCGGTAGCCCAGACGACGTCAAATCTTTGGGCCAAGCCCATTTAACTCACCCAACAAATGTCTTACTTCTAAGTCGAAGACAAACTCAATGTCTTTATCTACATGTAGAAAAACCACACCATTTGTATATAAAAAAAACACAAGGTACTTGATACAATCCGCTGTAAAAAGTACAATTGAACACTGACCCACATCAATAAGGTGCCAAAGGATGCGCAATTGGGCCAGGCATCTCCAGCTGTTGAAAAATTGCAAATTTCCTTGGTTTCCATGGAGTAAGAGCCGTTGCTGGGCACGTGATCTTGACATCATTGATTATTCATTTGTGGCTACAGCCAAAAGTATTGGTCAGAGAGCAACGCGGTTTGCACCATTCGATTTCTCGTCACAAAATACGTCGGATTAGCCTCTTACCAGCAGCATTGGAACAGTTTTTCTACTTTTGGATTTTTGCCTGGTCTTTTTGCGAATTGAAATCTGCTACATTAACTATGTACAATCGCGACTGGTCATTACTATATTCAACATTTCATTATAAGTTATGTGCCCTTCGGTAGCCCAGACGACGTCAAATCTTTGGGCCAAGCCCATTTAACTCACCCAGCAAATGTCTTACTTCTAAGTCGAAGACAAACTCAATGTCTTTATCTACATGTAGAAAAACCACACCATTTGTATATAAAAAAAACACAAGGTACTTGATACAATCCGCTGTAAAAAGTACAATTGAACACTGACCCACATCAATAAGGTGCCAAAGGATGCGCAATTGGGCCAGGCATCTCCAGCTGTTGAAAAATTGCAAATTTCCTTGGTTTCCATGGAGTAAGAGCCGTTGCTGGGCACGTGATCTTGACATCATTGATTATTCATTTGTGGCTACAGCCAAATTATTGGTCGGAGAGCAACGCGGTTTGCACCATTCGATTTCTCGTCACAAAATACGTCGGATTAGCCTCTTACCAGCAGCATTGGAACAGTTTTTCCACTTTTGGATTTTTGCCTGGTCTTTTTGTTAATTGAAATCGGCTACATTAACTATGTACAATCGCGACTGGTCATTACTATATTCAACTTTTCATTATAAGTTATGTGCCCTTCGGTAGCCCAGACGACGTCAAATCTTTGGGCCAAGCCCATTTAACTCACCCAACAAATGTCTTACTTCTAAGTCGAAGACAAACTCAATGTCTTTATCTACATGTAGAAAAACCACACCATTTGTATATAAAAAAAACAAAAGGTACTTGATACAATCCGCTGTAAAAAGTACAATTGAACACTGACCCACATCAATAAGGTGCCAAAGGATGCGCAATTGGGCCAGGCATCTCCAGCTGTTGAAAAATTGCAAATTTCCTTGGTTTCCATGGAGTAAGAGCCGTTGCTGGGCACGTGATCTTGACATCATTGATTATTCATTTGTGGCTACAGCCAAAAGTATTGGTCGGAGAGCAACGCGGTTTGCACCATTCGATTTCTCGTCACAAAATACGTCGGATTAGCCTCTTACCAACAGCATTGGAACAGTTTTTCTACTTTTGGATTTTTGCCTGGTCTTTTTGCGAATTGAAATCGGCTACATTAACTATGTACAATCGCTACTGGTCATTACTATATTCAACTTTTCATTATAAGTTATGTGCCCTTCGGTAGCCCAGACGACGTCAAATCTTTGGGCCAAGCCCATTTAACTCACCCAACAAATGTCTTACTTCTAAATCGAAGACAAACTCAATGTCTTTATCTACATGTAGAAAAACCACACCATTTGTATATAAAAAAAACACAAGGTACTTGATACAATCCGCTGTAAAAAGTACAATTGAACACTGACCCACATCAATAAGGTGCCAAAGGATGCGCAATTGGGCCAGGCATCTCCAGCTGTTGAAAAATTGCAAATTTCCTTGGTTTCCATGGAGTAAGAGCCGTTGCTGGGCACGTGATCTTGACATCATTGATTATTCATTTGTGGCTACAGCCAAAAGTATTGGTCGCAGAGCAACGCGGTTTGCACCATTCGATTTCTCGTCACAAAATACGTCGGATTATCCTCTTACCAGCAGCATTGGAACAGTTTTTCCACTTTTGGATTTTTGCCTGGTCTTTTTGCTAATTTAAATCGGCTACATTAACTATGTACAATCGCGACTGGTCATTACTATATTCAACATTTCATTATAAGTTATGTGCCCTTCGGTAGCCCAGACGACGTCAAATCTTTGGGCCAAGCCCATTTAACTCACCCAGCAAATGTCTTACTTCTAAGTCGAAGACAAACTCAATGTCTTTATCTACATGTAGAAAAACCACACCATTTGTATATAAAAAAAACACAAGGTACTTGATACAATCCGCTGTAAAAAGTACAATTGAACACTGACCCACATCAATAAGGTGCCAAAGGATGCGCAATTGGGCCAGGCATCTCCAGCTGTTGAAAAATTGCAAATTTCCTTGGTTTCCATGGAGTAAGAGCCGTTGCTGGGCACGTGATCTTGACATCATTGATTATTCATTTGTGGCTACAGCCAAAAGTATTGGTCGGAGAGCAACGCGGTTTGCACCATTCGATTTCTCGTCACAAAATACGTCGGATTATCCTCTTACCAGCAGCATTGGAACAGTTTTTCCACTTTTGGATTTTTGCCTGGTCTTTTTGCTAACTTAAATCGGCTACATTAACTATGTACAATCGCGACTGGTCATTACTATATTCAACATTTCATTATAAGTTATGTGCCCTTCGGTAGCCCAGACGACGTCAAATCTTTGGGCCAAGCCCATTTAACTCACCCAGCAAATGTCTTACTTCTAAGTCGAAGACAAACTCAATGTCTTTATCTACATGTAGAAAAACCACACCATTTGTATATAAAAAAAACACAAGGTACTTGATACAATCCGCTGTAAAAAGTACAATTGAACACTGACCCACATCAATAAGGTGCCAAAGGATGCGCAATTGGGCCAGGCATCTCCAGCTGTTGAAAAATTGCAAATTTCCTTGGTTTCCATGGAGTAAGAGCCGTTGCTGGGCACGTGATCTTGACATCATTGATTATTCATTTGTGGCTACAGCCAAAAGTATTGGTCGGAGAGCAACGCGGTTTGCACCATTCGATTTCTCGTCACAAAATACGTCGGATTAGCCTCTTACCAGCAGCATTGGAACAGTTTTTCCACTTTTGGATTTTTGCCTGGTCTTTTTGCGAATTGAAATCGGCTACATTAACTATGTACAATCGCGACTGGTCATTACTATATTCAACTTTTCATTATAAGTTATGTGCCCTTCGGTAGCCCAGACGACGTCGAATCTTTGGGCCAAGCCCATTTAACTCACCCAGCAAATGTCTTACTTCTAAGTCGAAGACAAACTCAATGTCTTTATCTACATGTAGAAAAACCACACCATTTGTATATAAAAAAAACACAAGGTACTTGATACAATCCGCTGTAAAAAGTACAATTGAACACTGACCCACATCAATAAGGTGCCAAAGGATGCGCAATTGGGCCAGGCATCTCCAGCTGTTGAAAAATTGCAAATTTCCTTGGTTTCCATGGAGTAAGAGCCGTTGCTGGGCACGTGATCTTGACATCATTGATTATTCATTTGTGGCTACAGCCAAAAGTATTGGTCGGAGAGCAACGCGGTTTGCACCATTCGATTTCTCGTCACAAAATACGTCGGATTAGCCTCTTACCAACAGCATTGGAACAGTTTTTCTACTTTTGGATTTTTGCCTGGTCTTTTTGCGAATTGAAATCGGCTACATTAACTATGTACAATCGCTACTGGTCATTACTATATTCAACTTTTCATTATAAGTTATGTGCCCTTCGGTAGCCCAGACGACGTCAAATCTTTGGGCCAAGCCCATTTAACTCACCCAACAAATGTCTTACTTCTAAATCGAAGACAAACTCAATGTCTTTATCTACATGTAGAAAAACCACACCATTTGTATATAAAAAAAACACAAGGTACTTGATACAATCCGCTGTAAAAAGTACAATTGAACACTGACCCACATCAATAAGGTGCCAAAGGATGCGCAATTGGGCCAGGCATCTCCAGCTGTTGAAAAATTGCAAATTTCCTTGGTTTCCATGGAGTAAGAGCCGTTGCTGGGCACGTGATCTTGACATCATTGATTATTCATTTGTGGCTACAGCCAAAAGTATTGGTCGGAGAGCAACGCGGTTTGCACCATTCGATTTCTCGTCACAAAATACGTCGGATTAGCCTCTTACCAGCAGCATTGGAACAGTTTTTCTACTTTTGGATTTTTGCCTAGTCTTTTTGCGAATTGAAATCGGCTACATTAACTATGTACAATCGCGACTGGTCATTACTATATTCAACTTTTCATTATAAGTTATGTGCCCTTCGGTAGCCCAGACGACGTCAAATCTTTGGGCCAAGCCCATTTAACTCACCCAACAAATGTCTTACTTCTAAATCGAAGACAAACTCAATGTCTTTATCTACATGTAGAAAAACCACACCATTTGTATATAAAAAAACACAAGGTACTTGATACAATCCGCTGTAAAAAGTACAATTGAACACTGACCCACATCAATAAGGTGCCAAAGGATGCGCAATTGGGCCAGGCATCTTCAGCTGTTGAAAAATTGCAAATTTCCTTGGTTTCCATGGAGTAAGAGCCGTTGCTGGGCACGTGATCTTGACATCATTGATTATTCATTTGTGGCTACAGCCAAAAGTATTGGTCGGAGAGCAACGCGGTTTGCACCATTCGATTTCTCGTCACAAAATACGTCGGATTAGCCTCTTACCAGCAGCATTGGAACAGTTTTTCTACTTTTGGATTTTTGCCTGGTCTTTTTGCGAATTGAAATCGGCTACATTAACTATGTACAATCGCGACTGGTCATTACTATATTCAACTTTTCATTATAAGTTATGTGCCCTTCGGTAGCCCAGACGACGTCAAATCTTTGGGCCAAGCCCATTTAACTCACCCAACAAATGTCTTACTTCTAAGTCGAAGACAAACTCAATGTCTTTATCTACATGTAGAAAAACCACACCATTTGTATATAAAAAAAACACAAGGTACTTGATACAATCCGCTGTAAAAAGTACAATTGAACACTGACCCACATCAATAAGGTGCCAAAGGATGCGCAATTGGGCCAGGCATCTCCAGCTGTTGAAAACTTGCAAATTTCCTTGGTTTCCATGGAGTAAGAGCCGTTGCTGGGCACGTGATCTTGACATCATTGATTATTCATTTGTGGCTACAGCCAAAAGTATTGGTCGGAGAGCAACGCGGTTTGCACCATTCGATTTCTCGTCACAAAATACGTCGGATTATCCTCTTACCAGCAGCATTGGAACAGTTTTTCCACTTTTGGATTTTTGCCTGGTCTTTTTGCTAATTTAAATCGGCTACATTAACTATGTACAATCGCGACTGGTCATTACTATATTCAACATTTCATTATAAGTTATGTGCCCTTCGGTAGCCCAGACGACGTCAAATCTTTGGGCCAAGCCCATTTAACTCACCCAGCAAATGTCTTACTTCTAAGTCGAAGACAAACTCAATGTCTTTATCTACATGTAGAAAAACCACACCATTTGTATATAAAAAAAACACAAGGTACTTGATACAATCCGCTGTAAAAAGTACAATTGAACACTGACCCACATCAATAAGGTGCCAAAGGATGCGCAATTGGGCCAGGCATCTTCAGCTGTTGAAAAATTGCAAATTTCCTTGGTTTCCATGGAGTAAGAGCCGTTGCTGGGCACGTGATCTTGACATCATTGATTATTCATTTGTGGATACAGCCAAAAGTATTGGTCGGAGAGCAACGCGGTTTGCACCATTCGATTTCTCGTCACAAAATACGTCGGATTAGCCTCTTACCAGCAGCATTGGAACAGTTTTTCTACTTTTGGATTTTTGCCTGGTCTTTTTGCGAATTGAAATCGGCTACATTAACTATGTACAATCGCGACTGGTCATTACTATATTCAACTTTTCATTATAAGTTATGTGCCCTTCGGTAGCCCAGACGACGTCAAATCTTTGGGCCAAGCCCATTTAACTCACCCAGCAAATGTCTTACTTCTAAGTCGAAGACAAACTCAATGTCTTTATCTACATGTAGAAAAACCACACCATTTGTATATAAAAAAAACACAAGGTACTTGATACAATCCGCTGTAAAAAGTACAATTGAACACTGACCCACATCAATAAGGTGCCAAAGGATGCGCAATTGGGCCAGGCATCTCCAGCTGTTGAAAAATTGCAAATTTCCTTGGTTTCCATGGAGTAAGAGCCGTTGCTGGGCACGTGATCTTGACATCATTGATTATTCATTTGTGGCTACAGCCAAAAGTATTGGTCGCAGAGCAACGCGGTTTGCACCATTCGATTTCTCGTCACAAAATACGTCGGATTATCCTCTTACCAGCAGCATTGGAACAGTTTTTCCACTTTTGGATTTTTGCCTGGTCTTTTTGCTAATTTAAATCGGCTACATTAACTATGTACAATCGCGACTGGTCATTACTATATTCAACATTTCATTATAAGTTATGTGCCCTTCGGTAGCCCAGACGACGTCAAATCTTTGGGCCAAGCCCATTTAACTCACCCAGCAAATGTCTTACTTCTAAGTCGAAGACAAACTCAATGTCTTTATCTACATGTAGAAAAACCACACCATTTGTATATAAAAAAAACACAAGGTACTTGATACAATCCGCTGTAAAAAGTACAATTGAACACTGACCCACATCAATAAGGTGCCAAAGGATGCGCAATTGGGCCAGGCATCTCCAGCTGTTGAAAAATTGCAAATTTCCTTGGTTTCCATGGAGTAAGAGCCGTTGCTGGGCACGTGATCTTGACATCATTGATTATTCATTTGTGGCTACAGCCAAAAGTATTGGTCGGAGAGCAACGCGGTTTGCACCATTCGATTTCTCGTCACAAAATACGTCGGATTAGCCTCTTACCAGCAGCATTGGAACAGTTTTTCTACTTTTGGATTTTTGCCTGGTCTTTTTGCGAATTGAAATCGGCTACATTAACTATGTACAATCGCGACTGGTCATTACTATATTCAACTTTTCATTATAAGTTATGTGCCCTTCGGTAGCCCAGACGACGTCAAATCTTTGGGCCAAGCCTATTTAACTCACCCAACAAATGTCTTACTTCTAAGTCGAAGACAAACTCAATGTCTTTATCTACATGTAGAAAAACCACACCATTTGTATATAAAAAAAACAAAAGGTACTTGATACAATCCGCTGTAAAAAGTACAATTGAACACTGACCCACATCAATAAGGTGCCAAAGGATGCGCAATTGGGCCAGGCATCTTCAGCTGTTGAAAAATTGCAAATTTCCTTGGTTTCCATGGAGTAAGAGCCGTTGCTGGGCACGTGATCTTGACATCATTGATTATTCATTTGTGGATACAGCCAAAAGTATTGGTCGGAGAGCAACGCGGTTTGCACCATTCGATTTCTCGTCACAAAATACGTCGGATTAGCCTCTTACCAGCAGCATTGGAACAGTTTTTCTACTTTTGGATTTTTGCCTGGTCTTTTTGCGAATTGAAATCGGCTACATTAACTATGTACAATCGCGACTGGTCATTACTATATTCAACTTTTCATTATAAGTTATGTGCCCTTCGGTAGCCCAGACGACGTCAAATCTTTGGGCCAAGCCCATTTAACTCACCCAACAAATGTCTTACTTCTAAGTCGAAGACAAACTCAATGTCTTTATCTACATGTAGAAAAACCACACCATTTGTATATAAAAAAAACACAAGGTACTTGATACAATCCGCTGTAAAAAGTACAATTGAACACTGACCCACATCAATAAGGTGCCAAAGGATGCGCAATTGGGCCAGGCATCTCCAGCTGTTGAAAAATTGCAAATTTCCTTGGTTTCCATGGAGTAAGAGCCGTTGCTGGGCACGTGATCTTGACATCATTGATTATTCATTTGTGGCTACAGCCAAAAGTATTGGTCGGAGAGCAACGCGGTTTGCACCATTCGATTTCTCGTCACAAAATACGTCGGATTATCCTCTTACCAGCAGCATTGGAACAGTTTTTCCACTTTTGGATTTTTGCCTGGTCTTTTTGCGAATTGAAATCGGCTACATTAACTATGTACAATCGCGACTGGTCATTACTATATTCAACTTTTCATTATAAGTTATGTGCCCTTCGGTAGCCCAGACGACGTCAAATCTTTGGGCCAAGCCCATTTAACTCACCCAGCAAATGTCTTACTTCTAAGTCGAAGACAAACTCAATGTCTTTATCTACATGTAGAAAAACCACACCATTTGTATATAAAAAAAACACAAGGTACTTGATACAATCCGCTGTAAAAAGTACAATTGAACACTGACCCACATCAATAAGGTGCCAAAGGATGCGCAATTGGGCCAGGCATCTCCAGCTGTTGAAAATTTGCAAATTTCCTTGGTTTCCATGGAGTAAGAGCCGTTGCTGGGCACGTGATCTTGACATCATTGATTATTCATTTGTGGCTACAGCCAAAAGTATTGGTCGGAGAGCAACGCGGTTTGCACCATTCGATTTCTCGTCACAAAATACGTCGGATTAGCCTCTTACCAGCAGCATTGGAACAATTTTTCTACTTTTGGATTTTTGCCTGGTCTTTTTGCGAATTGAAATCGGCTACATTAACTATGTACAATCGCGACTGGTCATTACTATATTCAACTTTTCATTATAAGTTATGTGCCCTTCGGTAGCCCAGACGACGTCAAATCTTTGGGCCAAGCCCATTTAACTCACCCAACAAATGTCTTACTTCTAAGTCGAAGACAAACTCAATGTCTTTATCTACATGTAGAAAAACCACACCATTTGTATATAAAAAAAACACAAGGTACTTGATACAATCCGCTGTAAAAAGTACAATTGAACACTGACCCACATCAATAAGGTGCCAAAGGATGCGCAATTGGGCCAGGCATCTCCAGCTGTTGAAAAATTGCAAATTTCCTTGGTTTCCATGGAGTAAGAGCCGTTGCTGGGCACGTGATCTTGACATCATTGATTATTCATTTGTGGCTACAGCCAAATTATTGGTCGGAGAGCAACGCGGTTTGCACCATTCGATTTCTCGTCACAAAATACGTCGGATTAGCCTCTTACCAGCAGCATTGGAACAGTTTTTCCACTTTTGGATTTTTGCCTGGTCTTTTTGTTAATTGAAATCGGCTACATTAACTATGTACAATCGCGACTGGTCATTACTATATTCAACTTTTCATTATAAGTTATGTGCCCTTCGGTAGCCCAGACGACGTCAAATCTTTGGGCCAAGCATAAAAAAAACAAAAGGTACTTGATACAATCCGCTGTAAAAAGTACAATTGAACACTGACCCACATCAATAAGGTGCCAAAGGATGCGCAATTGGGCCAGGCATCTCCAGCTGTTGAAAAATTGCAAATTTCCTTGGTTTCCATGGAGTAAGAGGTCGGAGAGCAACGCGGTTTGCACCATTCGATATCTCGTCACAAAATACGTCGGATTAGCCTCTTACCAACAGCATTGGAACAGTTTTTCTACTTTTGGATTTTTGCCTGGTCTTTTTGCGAATTGAAATCGGCTACATTAACTATGTACAATCGCTACTGGTCATTACTATATTCAACTTTTCATTATAAGTTATGTGCCCTTCGGTAGCCCAGACGACGTCAAATCTTTGGGCCAAGCCCATTTAACTCACCCAACAAATGTCTTACTTCTAAATCGAAGACAAACTCAATGTCTTTATCTACATGTAGAAAAACCACACCATTTGTATATAAAAAAAACACAAGGTACTTGATACAATCCGCTGTAAAAAGTACAATTGAACACTGACCCACATCAATAAGGTGCCAAAGGATGCGCAATTGGGCCAGGCATCTCCAGCTGTTGAAAAATTGCAAATTTCCTTGGTTTCCATGGAGTAAGAGCCGTTGCTGGGCACGTGATCTTGACATCATTGATTATTCATTTGTGGCTACAGCCAAAAGTATTGGTCGGAGAGCAACGCGGTTTGCACCATTCGATTTCTCGTCACAAAATACGTCGGATTAGCCTCTTACCAGCAGCATTGGAACAGTTTTTCCACTTTTGGATTTTTGCCTGGTCTTTTTGCGAATTGAAATCGGCTACATTAACTATGTACAATCGCGACTGGTCATTACTATATTCAACTTTTCATTATAAGTTATGTGCCCTTCGGTAGCCCAGACGACGTCAAATCTTTGGGCCAAGCCCATTTAACTCACCCAACAAATGTCTTACTTCTAAGTCGAAGACAAACTCAATGTCTTTATCTACATGTAGAAAAACCACACCATTTGTATATAAAAAAAACACAAGGTACTTGATACAATCCGCTGTAAAACGTACAATTGAACACTGACCCACATCAATAAGGTGCCAAAGGATGCGCAATTGGGCCAGGCATCTCCAGCTGTTGAAAAATTGCAAATTTCCTTGGTTTCCATGGAGTAAGAGCCGTTGCTGGGCACGTGATCTTGACATCATTGATTATTCATTTGTGGCTACAGCCAAAAGTATTGGTCAGAGAGCAACGCGGTTTGCACCATTCGATTTCTCGTCACAAAATACGTCGGATTAGCCTCTTACCAGCAGCATTGGAACAGTTTTTCTACTTTTGGATTTTTGCCTGGTCTTTTTGCGAATTGAAATCTGCTACATTAACTATGTACAATCGCGACTGGTCATTACTATATTCAACTTTTCATTATAAGTTATGTGCCCTTCGGTAGCCCAGACGACGTCAAATCTTTGGGCCAAGCCCATTTAACTCACCCAGCAAATGTCTTACTTCTAAGTCGAAGACAAACTCAATGTCTTTATCTACATGTAGAAAAACCACACCATTTGTATATAAAAAAAACACAAGGTACTTGATACAATCCGCTGTAAAAAGTACAATTGAACACTGACCCACATCAATAAGGTGCCAAAGGATGCGCAATTGGGCCAGGCATCTCCAGCTGTTGAAAAATTGCAAATTTCCTTGGTTTCCATGGAGTAAGAGCCGTTGCTGGGCACGTGATCTTGACATCATTGATTATTCATTTGTGGCTACAGCCAAAAGTATTGGTCGGAGAGCAACGCGGTTTGCACCATTCGATTTCTCGTCACAAAATACGTCGGATTAGCCTCTTACCAGCAGCATTGGAACAATTTTTCTACTTTTGGATTTTTGCCTGGTCTTTTTGCGAATTGAAATCGGCTACATTAACTATGTACAATCGCGACTGGTCATTACTATATTCAACTTTTCATTATAAGTTATGTGCCCTTCGGTAGCCCAGACGACGTCAAATCTTTGGGCCAAGCCCATTTAACTCACCCAACAAATGTCTTACTTCTAAGTCGAAGACAAACTCAATGTCTTTATCTACATGTAGAAAAACCACACCATTTGTATATAAAAAAAACACAAGGTACTTGATACAATCCGCTGTAAAAAGTACAATTGAACACTGACCCACATCAATAAGGTGCCAAAGGATGCGCAATTGGGCCAGGCATCTCCAGCTGTTGAAAAATTGCATATTTCCTTGGTTTCCATGGAGTAAGAGCCGTTGCTGGGCACGTGATCTTGACATCATTGATTATTCATTTGTGGCTACAGCCAAAAGTATTGGTTAGAGAGCAACGCGGTTTGCACCATTCGATTTCTCGTCACAAAATACGTCGGATTAGCCTCTTACCAGCAGCATTGGAACAGTTTTTCTACTTTTGGATTTTTGCCTGGTCTTTTTGCGAATTGAAATCGGCTACATTAACTATGTACAATCGCGACTGGTCATTACTATATTCAACTTTTCATTATAAGTTATGTGCCCTTCGGTAGCCCAGACGACGTCAAATCTTTGGGCCAAGCCCATTTAACTCACCCAGCAAATGTCTTACTTCTAAGTCAAAGACAAACTCAATGTCTTTATCTACATGTAGAAAAACCACACCATTTGTATATAAAAAAAACACAAGGTACTTGATACAATCCGCTGTAAAAAGTACAATTGAACACTGACCCACATCAATAAGGTGCCAAAGGATGCGCAATTGGGCCAGGCATCTCCAGCTGTTGAAAAATTGCAAATTTCCTTGGTTTCCATGGAGTAAGAGCCGTTGCTGGGCACGTGATCTTGACATCATTGATTATTCATTTGTGGCTACAGCCAAATTATTGGTCGGAGAGCAACGCGGTTTGCACCATTCGATTTCTCGTCACAAAATACGTCGGATTAGCCTCTTACCAGCAGCATTGGAACAGTTTTTCCACTTTTGGATTTTTGCCTGGTCTTTTTGTTAATTGAAATCGGCTACATTAACTATGTACAATCGCGACTGGTCATTACTATATTCAACTTTTCATTATAAGTTATGTGCCCTTCGGTAGCCCAGACGACGTCAAATCTTTGGGCCAAGCATAAAAAAAACAAAAGGTACTTGATACAATCCGCTGTAAAAAGTACAATTGAACACTGACCCACATCAATAAGGTGCCAAAGGATGCGCAATTGGGCCAGGCATCTCCAGCTGTTGAAAAATTGCAAATTTCCTTGGTTTCCATGGAGTAAGAGGCCGGAGAGCAACGCGGTTTGCACCATTCGATATCTCGTCACAAAATACGTCGGATTAGCCTCTTACCAACAGCATTGGAACAGTTTTTCTACTTTTGGATTTTTGCCTGGTCTTTTTGCGAATTGAAATCGGCTACATTAACTATGTACAATCGCTACTGGTCATTACTATATTCAACTTTTCATTATAAGTTATGTGCCCTTCGGTAGCCCAGACGACGTCAAATCTTTGGGCCAAGCCCATTTAACTCACCCAACAAATGTCTTACTTCTAAATCGAAGACAAACTCAATGTCTTTATCTACATGTAGAAAAACCACACCATTTGTATATAAAAAAAACACAAGGTACTTGATACAATCCGCTGTAAAAAGTACAATTGAACACTGACCCACATCAATAAGGTGCCAAAGGATGCGCAATTGGGCCAGGCATCTCCAGCTGTTGAAAAATTGCAAATTTCCTTGGTTTCCATGGAGTAAGAGCCGTTGCTGGGCACGTGATCTTGACATCATTGATTATTCATTTGTGGCTACAGCCAAAAGTATTGGTCGGAGAGCAACGCGGTTTGCACCATTCGATTTCTCGTCACAACATACGTCGGATTAGCCTCTTACCAGCAGCATTGGAACAGTTTTTCCACTTTTGGATTTTTGCCTGGTCTTTTTGTTAATTGAAATCGGCTACATTAACTATGTACAATCGCGACTGGTCATTACTATATTCAACTTTTCATTATAAGTTATGTGCCCTTCGGTAGCCCAGACGACGTCAAATCTTTGGGCCAAGCCCATTTAACTCACCCAACAAATGTCTTACTTCTAAGTCGAAGACAAACTCAATGTCTTTATCTACATGTAGAAAAACCACACCATTTGTATATAAAAAAAACAAAAGGTACTTGATACAATCCGCTGTAAAAAGTACAATTGAACACTGACCCACATCAATAAGGTGCCAAAGGATGCGCAATTGGGCCAGGCATCTCCAGCTGTTGAAAAATTGCAAATTTCCTTGGTTTCCATGGAGTAAGAGCCGTTGCTGGGCACGTGATCTTGACATCATTGATTATTCATTTGTGGCTACAGCCAAAAGTATTGGTCGGAGAGCAACGCGGTTTGCACCATTCGATTTCTCGTCACAAAATACGTCGGATTAGCCTCTTACCAGCAGCATTGGAACAGTTTTTCTACTTTTGGATTTTTGCCAGGTCTTTTTGCGAATTGAAATCGGCTACATTAACTATGTACAATCGCGACTGGTCATTACTATATTCAACTTTTCATTATAAGTTATGTGCCCTTCGGTAGCCCAGACGACGTCAAATCTTTGGGCCAAGCCCATTTAACTCACCCAACAAATGTCTTACTTCTAAGTCGAAGACAAACTCAATGTCTTTATCTACATGTAGAAAAACCACACCATTTGTATATAAAAAAAACAAAAGGTACTTGATACAATCCGCTGTAAAAAGTACAATTGAACACTGACCCACATCAATAAGGTGCCAAAGGATGCGCAATTGGGCCAGGCATCTCCAGCTGTTGAAAAATTGCAAATTTCCTTGGTTTCCATGGAGTAAGAGCCGTTGCTGGGCACGTGATCTTGACATCATTGATTATTCATTTGTGGCTACAGCCAAAAGTATTGGTCGGAGAGCAACGCGGTTTGCACCATTCGATTTCTCGTCACAAAATACGTCGGATTAGCATCTTACCAACAGCATTGGAACAGTTTTTCTACTTTTGGATTTTTGCCTGGTCTTTTTGCGAATTGAAATCGGCTACATTAACTATGTACAATCGCTACTGGTCATTACTATATTCAACTTTTCATTATAAGTTATGTGCCCTTCGGTAGCCCAGACGACGTCAAATCTTTGGGCCAAGCCCATTTAACTCACCCAGCAAATGTCTTACTTCTAAGTCGAAGACAAACTCAATGTCTTTATCTACATGTAGAAAAACCACACCATTTGTATATAAAAAAAAACACAAGGTACATGACACAGTCCGCTGTAAAAAGTACAATTGAACACTGACCCACATCAAAAAGGTGCCAAAGGATGCGCAATTGGGCCAGGCATCTCCAGCTGTTGAAAAATTGCAAATTTCCTTGGTTTCCATGGAGTAAGAGCCGTTGCTGGGCACGTGATCTTGACATCATTGATTATTCATTTGTGGCTACAGCCAAAAGTATTGGTCGGAGAGCAACGCGGTTTGCACCATTCGATTTCTCGTCACAAAATACGTCGGATTATCCTCTTACCAGCAGCATTGGAACAGTTTTTCCACTTTTGGATTTTTGCCTGGTCTTTTTGCGAATTGAAATCGGCTACATTAACTATGTACAATCGCGACTGGTCATTACTATATTCAACTTTTCATTATAAGTTATGTGCCCTTCGGTAGCCCAGACGACGTCAAATCTTTGGGCCAAGCCCATTTAACTCACCCAGCAAATGTCTTACTTCTAAGTCGAAGACAAACTCAATGTCTTTATCTACATGTAGAAAAACCACACCATTTGTATATAAAAAAAACACAAGGTACTTGATACAATCCGCTGTAAAAAGTACAATTGAACACTGACCCACATCAATAAGGTGCCAAAGGATGCGCAATTGGGCCAGGCATCTCCAGCTGTTGAAAAATTGCAAATTTCCTTGGTTTCCATGGAGTAAGAGCCGTTGCTGGGCACGTGATCTTGACATCATTGATTATTCATTTGTGGCTACAGCCAAAAGTATTGGTCGGAGAGCAACGCGGTTTGCACCATTCGATTTCTCGTCACAAAATACGTCGGATTAGCCTCTTACCAGCAGCATTGGAACAATTTTTCTACTTTTGGATTTTTGCCTGGTCTTTTTGCGAATTGAAATCGGCTACATTAACTATGTACAATCGCGACTGGTCATTACTATATTCAACTTTTCATTATAAGTTATGTGCCCTTCGGTAGCCCAGACGACGTCAAATCTTTGGGCCAAGCCCATTTAACTCACCCAACAAATGTCTTACTTCTAAGTCGAAGACAAACTCAATGTCTTTATCTACATGTAGAAAAACCACACCATTTGTATATAAAAAAAACACAAGGTACTTGATACAATCCGCTGTAAAAAGTACAATTGAACACTGACCCACATCAATAAGGTGCCAAAGGATGCGCAATTGGGCCAGGCATCTCCAGCTGTTGAAAAATTGCATATTTCCTTGGTTTCCATGGAGTAAGAGCCGTTGCTGGGCACGTGATCTTGACATCATTGATTATTCATTTGTGGCTACAGCCAAAAGTATTGGTCAGAGAGCAACGCGGTTTGCACCATTCGATTTCTCGTCACAAAATACGTCGGATTAGCCTCTTACCAGCAGCATTGGAACAGTTTTTCTACTTTTGGATTTTTGCCTGGTCTTTTTGCGAATTGAAATCGGCTACATTAACTATGTACAATCGCGACTGGTCATTACTATATTCAACTTTTCATTATAAGTTATGTGCCCTTCGGTAGCCCAGACGACGTCAAATCTTTGGGCCAAGCCCATTTAACTCACCCAGCAAATGTCTTACTTCTAAGTCGAAGACAAACTCAATGTCTTTATCTACATGTAGAAAAACCACACCATTTGTATATAAAAAAAACACAAGGTACTTGATACAATCCGCTGTAAAAAGTACAATTGAACACTGACCCACATCAATAAGGTGCCAAAGGATGCGCAATTGGGCCAGGCATCTCCAGCTGTTGAAAAATTGCAAATTTCCTTGGTTTCCATGGAGTAAGAGCCGTTGCTGGGCACGTGATCTTGACATCATTGATTATTCATTTGTGGCTACAGCCAAATTATTGGTCGGAGAGCAACGCGGTTTGCACCATTCGATTTCTCGTCACAAAATACGTCGGATTAGCCTCTTACCAGCAGCATTGGAACAGTTTTTCCACTTTTGGATTTTTGCCTGGTCTTTTTGTTAATTGAAATCGGCTACATTAACTATGTACAATCGCGACTGGTCATTACTATATTCAACTTTTCATTATAAGTTATGTGCCCTTCGGTAGCCCAGACGACGTCAAATCTTTGGGCCAAGCATAAAAAAAACAAAAGGTACTTGATACAATCCGCTGTAAAAAGTACAATTGAACACTGACCCACATCAATAAGGTGCCAAAGGATGCGCAATTGGGCCAGGCATCTCCAGCTGTTGAAAAATTGCAAATTTCCTTGGTTTCCATGGAGTAAGAGGTCGGAGAGCAACGCGGTTTGCACCATTCGATATCTCGTCACAAAATACGTCGGATTAGCCTCTTACCAACAGCATTGGAACAGTTTTTCTACTTTTGGATTTTTGCCTGGTCTTTTTGCGAATTGAAATCGGCTACATTAACTATGTACAATCGCTACTGGTCATTACTATATTCAACTTTTCATTATAAGTTATGTGCCCTTCGGTAGCCCAGACGACGTCAAATCTTTGGGCCAAGCCCATTTAACTCACCCAACAAATGTCTTACTTCTAAATCGAAGACAAACTCAATGTCTTTATCTACATGTAGAAAAACCACACCATTTGTATATAAAAAAAACACAAGGTACTTGATACAATCCGCTGTAAAAAGTACAATTGAACACTGACCCACATCAATAAGGTGCCAAAGGATGCGCAATTGGGCCAGGCATCTCCAGCTGTTGAAAAATTGCAAATTTCCTTGGTTTCCATGGAGTAAGAGCCGTTGCTGGGCACGTGATCTTGACATCATTGATTATTCATTTGTGGCTACAGCCAAAAGTATTGGTCGCAGAGCAACGCGGTTTGCACCATTCGATTTCTCGTCACAAAATACGTCGGATTAGCCTCTTACCAGCAGCATTGGAACAGTTTTTCTACTTTTGGATTTTTGCCAGGTCTTTTTGCGAATTGAAATCGGCTACATTAACTATGTACAATCGCGACTGGTCATTACTATATTCAACTTTTCATTATAAGTTATGTGCCCTTCGGTAGCCCAGACGACGTCAAATCTTTGGGCCAAGCCCATTTAACTCACCCAGCAAATGTCTTACTTCTAAGTCGAAGACAAACTCAATGTCTTTATCTACATGTAGAAAAACCACACCATTTGTATATAAAAAAAACACAAGGTACTTGATACAATCCGCTGTAAAAAGTACAATTGAACACTGACCCACATCAATAAGGTGCCAAAGGATGCGCAATTGGGCCAGGCATCTCCAGCTGTTGAAAAATTGCAAATTTCCTTGGTTTCCATGGAGTAAGAGCCGTTGCTGGGCACGTGATCTTGACATCATTGATTATTCATTTGTGGCTACAGCCAAAAGTATTGGTCGCAGAGCAACGCGGTTTGCACCATTCGATTTCTCGTCACAAAATACGTCGGATTAGCCTCTTACCAGCAGCATTGGAACAGTTTTTCTACTTTTGGATTTTTGCCTGGTCTTTTTGCGAATTGAAATCGGCTACATTAACTATGTACAATCGCGACTGGTCATTACTATATTCAACTTTTCATTATAAGTTATGTGCCCTTCGGTAGCCCAGACGACGTCAAATCTTTGGGCCAAGCCCATTTAACTCACCCAGCAAATGTCTTACTTCTAAGTCGAAGACAAACTCAATGTCTTTATCTACATGTAGAAAAACCACACCATTTGTATATAAAAAAAACACAAGGTACTTGATACAATCCGCTGTAAAAAGTACAATTGAACACTGACCCACATCAATAAGGTGCCAAAGGATGCGCAATTGGGCCAGGCATCTCCAGCTGTTGAAAAATTGCAAATTTCCTTGGTTTCCATGGAGTAAGAGCCGTTGCTGGGCACGTGATCTTGACATCATTGATTATTCATTTGTGGCTACAGCCAAAAGTATTGGTCGGAGAGCAACGCGGTTTGCACCATTCGATATCTCGTCACAAAATACGTCGGATTAGCCTCTTACCAGCAGCATTGGAACAGTTTTTCCACTTTTGGATTTTTGCCTGGTCTTTTTGTTAATTGAAATCGGCTACATTAACTATGTACAATCGCGACTGGTCATTACTATATTCAACTTTTCATTATAAGTTATGTGCCCTTCGGTAGCCCAGACGACGTCAAATCTTTGGGCCAAGCCCATTTAACTCACCCAACAAATGTCTTACTTCTAAGTCGAAGACAAACTCAATGTCTTTATCTACATGTAGAAAAACCACACCATTTGTATATAAAAAAAACAAAAGGTACTTGATACAATCCGCTGTAAAAAGTACAATTGAACACTGACCCACATCAATAAGGTGCCAAAGGATGCGCAATTGGGCCAGGCATCTCCAGCTGTTGAAAAATTGCAAATTTCCTTGGTTTCCATGGAGTAAGAGCCGTTGCTGGGCACGTGATCTTGACATCATTGATTATTCATTTGTGGCTACAGCCAAAAGTATTGGTCGGAGAGCAACGCGGTTTGCACCATTCGATTTCTCGTCACAAAATACGTCGGATTAGCCTCTTACCAGCAGCATTGGAACAGTTTTTCTACTTTTGGATTTTTGCCTGGTCTTTTTGCGAATTGAAATCGGCTACATTAACTATGTACAATCGCGACTGGTCATTACTATATTCAACTTTTCATTATAAGTTATGTGCCCTTCGGTAGCCCAGACGACGTCAAATCTTTGGGCCAAGCCCATTTAACTCACCCAACAAATGTCTTACTTCTAAGTCGAAGACAAACTCAATGTCTTTATCTACATGTAGAAAAACCACACCATTTGTATATAAAAAAAACAAAAGGTACTTGATACAATCCGCTGTAAAAAGTACAATTGAACACTGACCCACATCAATAAGGTGCCAAAGGATGCGCAATTGGGCCAGGCATCTCCAGCTGTTGAAAAATTGCAAATTTCCTTGGTTTCCATGGAGTAAGAGCCGTTGCTGGGCACGTGATCTTGACATCATTGATTATTCATTTGTGGCTACAGCCAAAAGTATTGGTCGGAGAGCAACGCGGTTTGCACCATTCGATTTCTCGTCACAAAATACGTCGGATTAGCATCTTACCAACAGCATTGGAACAGTTTTTCTACTTTTGGATTTTTGCCTGGTCTTTTTGCGAATTGAAATCGGCTACATTAACTATGTACAATCGCTACTGGTCATTACTATATTCAACTTTTCATTATAAGTTATGTGCCCTTCGGTAGCCCAGACGACGTCAAATCTTTGGGCCAAGCCCATTTAACTCACCCAGCAAATGTCTTACTTCTAAGTCGAAGACAAACTCAATGTCTTTATCTACATGTAGAAAAACCACACCATTTGTATATAAAAAAAAACACAAGGTACATGACACAGTCCGCTGTAAAAAGTACAATTGAACACTGACCCACATCAATAAGGTTCCGAAAGATGCGCAATTGGGCCAGGCATCTCCAGCTGTTGAAAACTTGCAAATTTCCTTGGTTTCCATGGAGTAAGAGCCGTTGCTGGGCACGTGATCTTGACATCATTGATTATTCATTTGTGGCTACAGCCAAAAGTATTGGTCGGAGAGCAACGCGGTTTGCACCATTCGATATCTCGTCACAAAATACGTCGGATTAGCCTCTTACCAGCAGCATTGGAACAGTTTTTCCACTTTTGGATTTTTGCCTGGTCTTTTTGTTAATTGAAATCGGCTACATTAACTATGTACAATCGCGACTGGTCATTACTATATTCAACTTTTCATTATAAGTTATGTGCCCTTCGGTAGCCCAGACGACGTCAAATCTTTGGGCCAAGCCCATTTAACTCACCCAACAAATGTCTTACTTCTAAGTCGAAGACAAACTCAATGTCTTTATCTACATGTAGAAAAACCACACCATTTGTATATAAAAAAAACAAAAGGTACTTGATACAATCCGCTGTAAAAAGTACAATTGAACACTGACCCACATCAATAAGGTGCCAAAGGATGCGCAATTGGGCCAGGCATCTCCAGCTGTTAAAAAATTGCAAATTTCCTTGGTTTCCATGGAGTAAGAGCCGTTGCTGGGCACGTGATCTTGACATCATTGATTATTCATTTGTGGCTACAGCCAAAAGTATTGGTCGGAGAGCAACGCGGTTTGCACCATTCGATTTCTCGTCACAAAATACGTCGGATTAGCCTCTTACCAGCAGCATTGGAACAGTTTTTCTACTTTTGGATTTTTGCCTAGTCTTTTTGCGAATTGAAATCGGCTACATTAACTATGTACAATCGCGACTGGTCATTACTATATTCAACTTTTCATTATAAGTTATGTGCCCTTCGGTAGCCCAGACGACGTCAAATCTTTGGGCCAAGCCCATTTAACTCACCCAGCAAATGTCTTACTTCTAAGTCGAAGACAAACTCAATGTCTTTATCTACATGTAGAAAAAAAACACCATTTGTATATAAAAAAAACACAAGGTACTTGATACAATCCGCTGTAAAAAGTACAATTGAACACTGACCCACATCAATAAGGTGCCAAAGGATGCGCAATTGGGCCAGGCATCTCCAGCTGTTGAAAAATTGCAAATTTCCTTGGTTTCCATGGAGTAAGAGCCGTTGCTGGGCACGTGATCTTGACATCATTGATTATTCATTTGTGGCTACAGCCAAAAGTATTGGTCGGAGAGCAACGCGGTTTGCACCATTCGATTTCTCGTCACAAAATACGTCGGATTATCCTCTTACCAGCAGCATTGGAACAGTTTTTCCACTTTTGGATTTTTGCCTGGTCTTTTTGCTAATTTAAATCGGCTACATTAACTATGTACAATCGCGACTGGTCATTACTATATTCAACATTTCATTATAAGTTATGTGCCCTTCGGTAGCCCAGACGACGTCAAATCTTTGGGCCAAGCCCATTTAACTCACCCAGCAAATGTCTTACTTCTAAGTCGAAGACAAACTCAATGTCTTTATCTACATGTAGAAAAACCACACCATTTGTATATAAAAAAAACACAAGGTACTTGATACAATCCGCTGTAAAAAGTACAATTGAACACTGACCCACATCAATAAGGTGCCAAAGGATGCGCAATTGGGCCAGGCATCTCCAGCTGTTGAAAAATTGCAAATTTCCTTGGTTTCCATGGAGTAAGAGCCGTTGCTGGGCACGTGATCTTGACATCATTGATTATTCATTTGTGGCTACAGCCAAAAGTATTGGTCGCAGAGCAACGCGGTTTGCACCATTCGATTTCTCGTCACAAAATACGTCGGATTAGCCTCTTACCAGCAGCATTGGAACAGTTTTTCTACTTTTGGATTTTTGCCTGGTCTTTTTGCGAATTGAAATCGGCTACATTAACTATGTACAATCGCGACTGGTCATTACTATATTCAACTTTTCATTATAAGTTATGTGCCCTTCGGTAGCCCAGACGACGTCAAATCTTTGGGCCAAGCCCATTTAACTCACCCAGCAAATGTCTTACTTCTAAGTCGAAGACAAACTCAATGTCTTTATCTACATGTAGAAAAACCACACCATTTGTATATAAAAAAAACACAAGGTACTTGATACAATCCGCTGTAAAAAGTACAATTGAACACTGACCCACATCAATAAGGTGCCAAAGGATGCGCAATTGGGCCAGGCATCTCCAGCTGTTGAAAAATTGCAAATTTCCTTGGTTTCCATGGAGTAAGAGCCGTTGCTGGGCACGTGATCTTGACATCATTGATTATTCATTTGTGGCTACAGCCAAAAGTATTGGTCGCAGAGCAACGCGGTTTGCACCATTCGATTTCTCGTCACAAAATACGTCGGATTAGCCTCTTACCAGCAGCATTGGAACAGTTTTTCTACTTTTGGATTTTTGCCTGGTCTTTTTGCGAATTGAAATCGGCTACATTAACTATGTACAATCGCGACTGGTCATTACTATATTCAACTTTTCATTATAAGTTATGTGCCCTTCGGTAGCCCAGACGACGTCAAATCTTTGGGCCAAGCCCATTTAACTCACCCAGCAAATGTCTTACTTCTAAGTCGAAGACAAACTCAATGTCTTTATCTACATGTAGAAAAACCACACCATTTGTATATAAAAAAAACACAAGGTACTTGATACAATCCGCTGTAAAAAGTACAATTGAACACTGACCCACATCAATAAGGTGCCAAAGGATGCGCAATTGGGCCAGGCATCTCCAGCTGTTGAAAAATTGCAAATTTCCTTGGTTTCCATGGAGTAAGAGCCGTTGCTGGGCACGTGATCTTGACATCATTGATTATTCATTTGTGGCTACAGCCAAAAGTATTGGTCGGAGAGCAACGCGGTTTGCACCATTCGATATCTCGTCACAAAATACGTCGGATTAGCCTCTTACCAGCAGCATTGGAACAGTTTTTCCACTTTTGGATTTTTGCCTGGTCTTTTTGTTAATTGAAATCGGCTACATTAACTATGTACAATCGCGACTGGTCATTACTATATTCAACTTTTCATTATAAGTTATGTGCCCTTCGGTAGCCCAGACGACGTCAAATCTTTGGGCCAAGCCCATTTAACTCACCCAACAAATGTCTTACTTCTAAGTCGAAGACAAACTCAATGTCTTTATCTACATGTAGAAAAACCACACCATTTGTATATAAAAAAAACAAAAGGTACTTGATACAATCCGCTGTAAAAAGTACAATTGAACACTGACCCACATCAATAAGGTGCCAAAGGATGCGCAATTGGGCCAGGCATCTCCAGCTGTTGAAAAATTGCAAATTTCCTTGGTTTCCATGGAGTAAGAGCCGTTGCTGGGCACGTGATCTTGACATCATTGATTATTCATTTGTGGCTACAGCCAAAAGTATTGGTCGGAGAGCAACGCGGTTTGCACCATTCGATTTCTCGTCACAAAATACGTCGGATTAGCCTCTTACCAGCAGCATTGGAACAGTTTTTCTACTTTTGGATTTTTGCCTGGTCTTTTTGCGAATTGAAATCGGCTACATTAACTATGTACAATCGCGACTGGTCATTACTATATTCAACTTTTCATTATAAGTTATGTGCCCTTCGGTAGCCCAGACGACGTCAAATCTTTGGGCCAAGCCCATTTAACTCACCCAACAAATGTCTTACTTCTAAGTCGAAGACAAACTCAATGTCTTTATCTACATGTAGAAAAACCACACCATTTGTATATAAAAAAAACAAAAGGTACTTGATACAATCCGCTGTAAAAAGTACAATTGAACACTGACCCACATCAATAAGGTGCCAAAGGATGCGCAATTGGGCCAGGCATCTCCAGCTGTTGAAAAATTGCAAATTTCCTTGGTTTCCATGGAGTAAGAGCCGTTGCTGGGCACGTGATCTTGACATCATTGATTATTCATTTGTGGCTACAGCCAAAAGTATTGGTCGGAGAGCAACGCGGTTTGCACCATTCGATTTCTCGTCACAAAATACGTCGGATTAGCATCTTACCAACAGCATTGGAACAGTTTTTCTACTTTTGGATTTTTGCCTGGTCTTTTTGCGAATTGAAATCTGCTACATTAACTATGTACAATCGCTACTGGTCATTACTATATTCAACTTTTCATTATAAGTTATGTGCCCTTCGGTAGCCCAGACGACGTCAAATCTTTGGGCCAAGCCCATTTAACTCACCCAGCAAATGTCTTACTTCTAAGTCGAAGACAAACTCAATGTCTTTATCTACATGTAGAAAAACCACACCATTTGTATATAAAAAAAAACACAAGGTACATGACACAGTCCGCTGTAAAAAGTACAATTGAACACTGACCCAAATCAATAAGGTTCCGAAAGATGCGCAATTGGGCCAGGCATCTCCAGCTGTTGAAAACTTGCAAATTTCCTTGGTTTCCATGGAGTAAGAGCCGTTGCTGGGCACGTGATCTTGACATCATTGATTATTCATTTGTGGCTACAGCCAAAAGTATTGGTCGGAGAGCAACGCGGTTTGCACCATTCGATATCTCGTCACAAAATACGTCGGATTAGCCTCTTACCAGCAGCATTGGAACAGTTTTTCCACTTTTGGATTTTTGCCTGGTCTTTTTGTTAATTGAAATCGGCTACATTAACTATGTACAATCGCGACTGGTCATTACTATATTCAACTTTTCATTATAAGTTATGTGCCCTTCGGTAGCCCAGACGACGTCAAATCTTTGGGCCAAGCCCATTTAACTCACCCAACAAATGTCTTACTTCTAAGTCGAAGACAAACTCAATGTCTTTATCTACATGTAGAAAAACCACACCATTTGTATATAAAAAAAACAAAAGGTACTTGATACAATCCGCTGTAAAAAGTACAATTGAACACTGACCCACATCAATAAGGTGCCAAAGGATGCGCAATTGGGCCAGGCATCTCCAGCTGTTGAAAAATTGCAAATTTCCTTGGTTTCCATGGAGTAAAAGAGCCGTTGCTGGGCACGTGATCTTGACATCATTGATTATTCATTTGTGGCTACAGCCAAAAGTATTGGTCGGAGAGCAACGCGGTTTGCACCATTCGATTTCTCGTCACAAAATACGTCGGATTAGCCTCTTACCAGCAGCATTGGAACAGTTTTTCCACTTTTGGATTTTTGCCTGGTCTTTTTGCTTATTGAAATCGGGTACATTAGCTATGTACAATTGCGACTGGTCATTACTATATTCTACTTTTCATTATAAGTTATGTGCCCTTCGGTAGCCCAGACGACGTCAAATCTTTGGGCCAAGCCCATTTAACTCACCCAGCAAATGTCTTACTTCTAAGTCGAAGACAAACTCAATGTCTTTATCTACATGTAGAAAAACCACACCATTTGTATATAAAAAAAACAAAAGGTACTTGATACAATCCGCTGTAAAAAGTACAATTGAACACTGACCCACATCAATAAGGTGCCAAAGGATGCGCAATTGGGCCAGGCATCTCCAGCTGTTGAAAAATTGCAAATTTCCTTGGTTTCCATGGAGTAAGAGCCGTTGCTGGGCACGTGATCTTGACATCATTGATTATTCATTTGTGGCTACAGCTAAAAGTATTGGTTGGAGAGCAACGCGGTTTGCACCAATCGATTTCTCGTCACAAAATACGTCGGATTAGCCTCTTACCAGCAGCATTGGAACAGTTTTTCCACTTTTGGATTTTTGCCTGGTCTTTTTGCGAATTGAAATCGGCTACATTAACTATGTACAATCGCTACTGGTCATTACTATATTCAACTTTTCATTATAAGTTATGTGCCCTTCGGTAGCCCAGACGACGTCAAATCTTTGGGCCAAGCCCATTTAACTCACCCAGCAAATGTCTTACTTCTAAGTCGAAGACAAACTCAATGTCTTTATCTACATGTAGAAAAACCACACCATTTGTATATAAAAAAAACACAAGGTACTTGATACAATCCGCTGTAAAAAGTACAATTGAACACTGACCCACATCAATAAGGTGCCAAAGGATGCGCAATTGGGCCAGGCATCTCCAGCTGTTGAAAAATTGCAAATTTCCTTGGTTTCCATGGAGTAAGAGCCGTTGCTGGGCACGTGATCTTGACATCATTGATTATTCACTTGTGGCTACAGCCAAAAGTATTGGTCGGAGAGCAACGCGGTTTCCACCATTCGATTTCTCGTCACAAAATACGTCGGATTAGCCTCTTACCAGCAGCATTGGAACAGTTTTTCCACTTTTGGATTTTTGCCTGGTCTTTTTGCTAATTGAAATCGGCTACATTAACTATGTACAATCGCGACTGGTCATTACTATATTCAACATTTCATTATAAGTTATGTGCCCTTCGGTAGCCCAGACGACGTCAAATCTTTGGGCCAAGCCCATTTAACTCACCCAGCAAATGTCTTACTCTTAAGTCGAAGACAAACTCAATGTCTTTATCTACATGTAGAAAAACCACACCATTTGTATATAAAAAAAAACACAAGGTACTTGATACAATCCGCTGTAAAAAGTACAATTGAACACTGACCCACATCAATAAGGTGCCAAAGGATGCGCAATTGGGCCAGGCATCTCCAGCTGTTGAAAAATTGCAAATTTCCTTGGTTTCCATGGAGTAAGAGCCGTTACTGGGCACGTGATCTTGACATCATTGATTATTCATTTGTGGCTACAGCCAAAAGTATTGGTCGGAGAGCAACGCGGTTTGCACCATTCGATTTCTCGTCACAAAATACGTCGGATTAGCCTCTTACCAGCAGCATTGGAACAGTTTTTCCACTTTTGGATTTTTGCCTGGTCTTTTTGCTAATTGAAATCGGCTACATTAACTATGTACAATCACGACTGGTCATTACTATATTCAACTTTTCATTATAAGTTATGTGCCCTTCGGTAGCCCAGACGACGTCAAATCTTTGAACCAAGCCCATTTAACTCACCCAACAAATGTCTTACTTCTAAGTCGAAGACAAACTCAATGTCTTTATCTACATGTAGAAAAACCACACCATTTGTATATAAAAAAAACAAAAGGTACTTGATACAATCCGCTGTAAAAAGTACAATTGAACACTGACCCACATCAATAAGGTGCCAAAGGATGCGCAATTGGGCCAGGCATCTCCAGCTGTTGAAAAATTGCAAATTTCCTTGGTTTCCATGGAGTAAGAGCCGTTGCTGGGCACGTGATCTTGACATCATTGATTATTCATTTGTGGCTACAGCCAAAAGTATTGGTCGGAGAGCAACGCGGTTTGCACCATTCGATTTCTCGTCACAAAATACGTCGGATTAGCCTCTTACCAGCAGCATTGGAACAGTTTTTCCACTTTTGGATTTTTGCCTGGTCTTTTTGCTAATTCAAATCGGCTACATTAACTATGTACAATCGCGACTGGTCATTACTATATTCAACATTTCATTATAAGTTATGTGCCCTTCGGTAGCCCAGACGACGTCAAATCTTTGGGCCAAGCCCATTTAACTCACCCAGCAAATGTCTTACTCCTAAGTCGAAGACAAACTCAATGTCTTTATCTACATGTAGAAAAACCACACCATTTGTACATAAAAAAAACAAAAGGTACTTGATACAATCCGCTGTAAAAAGTACAATTGAACACTGACCCACATCAATAAGGTGCCAAAGGATGCGCAATAGGGCCAGGCATCTCCAGCTGTTGAAAAATTGCAAATTTCCTTGGTTTCCATGGAGTAAGAGCCGTTGCTGGGCACGTGATCTTGACATCATTGATTATTCATTTGTGGCTACAGCCAAAAGTATTGGTCGGAGAGCAACGCGGTTTGCACCATTCGATTTCTCGTCACAAAATACGTCGGATTAGCATCTTACCAGCAGCATTGGAACAGTTTTTCCACTTTTGGATTTTTGCCTGGTCTTTTTGCTAATTGAAATCGGCTACATT
Organism: Liolophura sinensis; assembly: GCF_032854445.1. NCBI lineage: Eukaryota > Metazoa > Mollusca > Polyplacophora > Chitonida > Chitonidae > Liolophura > Liolophura sinensis. Next base: position 27,768 of record NW_027018104.1, on the reverse strand, counting down.
AACTATGTACAATCGCGACTGGTCATTACTATATTCAACTTTTCATTATAAGTTATGTGCCCTTCGGTAGCCCAGACGACGTCAAATCTTTGGGCCAAGCCCATTTAACTCACCCAACAAATGTCTTACTTCTAAGTCGAAGACAAACTCAATGTCTTTATCTACATGTAGAAAAACCACACCATTTGTATATAAAAAAAACACAAGGTACATGACACAGTCCGCTGTAAAAAGTACAATTGAACACTGACCCACATCAATAAGGTTCCGAAAGATGCGCAATTGGGCCAGGCATCTCCAGCTGTTGAAAAATTGCAAATTTCTATGGTTTCCATGGAGTAAGAGCCGTTGCTGTTCACGTGATCTTGACATCATTGATTATTCATTTGTGGCTACAGCCAAAAGTATTGGTCGGAGAGCAACGCGGTTTGCACCATTCGATTTCTCGTCACAAAATACGTCGGATTAGTTTTTTACCAACAGCATTGGAACAGTTTTTCCACTTTTGGATTTTTGCCTGGTCATTTTGCTAATTGAAATCGGCTACATTAACTATGTACAATCGCGACTGGTCATTACTATATTCAACATTTCATTATAAGTTATGTGCCCTTCGGTAGCCCAGACGACGTCAAATCTTTGGGCCAAGCCCATTTAACTCACCCAGCAAATGTCTTACTTCTAAGTCGAAGACAAACTCAATGTCTTTATCTACATGTAGAAAAACCACACCATTTGTATATAAAAAAACACAAGGTACTTGATACAATCCGCTGTAAAAAGTACAATTGAACACTGACCCACATCAATAAGGTGCCAAAAGATGCGCAATTGGGCCAGGCATCTCCAGCTGTTGAAAAATTGCAAATTTCTATGGTTTCCATGGAGTAAGAGCCGTTGCTGGGCACGTGATCTTGACATCATTGATTATTCATTTGTGGTTACAGCCAAAAGTATTGGTCGGAGAGCAACGCGGTTTGCACCATTCGATTTCTCGTCACAAAATACGTCGGATTAGCCTCTTACCAGCAGCATTGGAACAGTTTTTCCACTTTTGGATTTTTGCCTGGTCTTTTTGCTTATTGAAATCGGGTACATTAGCTATGTACAATCGCGACTGGTCATTACTATATTCAATTTTTCATTATAAGTTATGTGCCCTTCGGTAGCCCAGACGACGTCAAATCTTTGGGCCAAGCCCATTTAACTCACCCAGCAAATGTCTTACTTCTAAGTCGAAGACAAACTCAATGTCTTTATCTACATGTAGAAAAACCACACCATTTGTATATAAAAAAAACAAAAGGTACTTGATACAATCCGCTGTAAAAAGTACAATTGAACACTGACCCACATCAATAAGGTGCCAAAGGATGCGCAATTGGGCCAGGCATCTCCAGCTGTTGAAAAATTGCAAATTTCCTTGCTTTCCATGGAGTAAGAGCCGTTGCTGGGCACGTGATCTTGACATCATTGATTATTCATTTGTGGCTACAGCCAAAAGTATTGGTCGGAGAGCAACGCGGTTTGCACCATTCGATTTCTCGTCACAAAATACGTCGGATTAGCCTCTTACCAGCAGCATTGGAACAGTTTTTCCACTTTTGGATTTTTGCCTGGTCTTTTTGCTAATTGAAATCGGCTACATTAACTATGTACAATCGCGACTGGTCATTACTATATTCAACTTTTCATTATAAGTTATGTGCCCTTCGGTAGCCCAGACGACGTCAAATCTTTGGGCCAAGCCCATTTAACTCACCCAACAAATGTCTTACTTCTAAGTCGAAGACAAACTCAATGTCTTTATCTACATGTAGAAAAACCACACCATTTGTATATGAAAAAAACAAAAGGTACTTGATACAATCCGCTGTAAAAAGTACAATTGAACACTGACCCACATCAATAAGGTGCCAAAGGATGCGCAATTGGGCCAGGCATCTTCAGCTGTTGAAAAATTGCAAATTTCCTTGGTTTCCATGGAGTAAGAGCCGTTGCTGGGCACGTGATCTTGACATCATTGATTATTCATTTGTGGCTACAGCCAAAAGTATTGGTCGGAGAGCAACGCGGTTTGCACCATTCGATTTCTCGTCACAAAATACGTCGGATTAGCCTCTTACCAGCAGCATTGGAACAGTTTTTCTACTTTTGGATTTTTGCCTGGTCTTTTTGCTAATTGAAATCGGCTACATTAACTATGTACAATCGCGACTGGTCATTACTATATTCAACTTTTCATTATAAGTTATGTGCCCTTCGGTAGCCCAGACGACGTCAAATCTTTGGGCCAAGCCCATTTAACTCACCCAACAAATGTCTTACTTCTAAGTCGAAGACAAACTCAATGTCTTTAACTACATGTAGAAAAACCACACCATTTGTATATAAAAAAAACACAAGGTACTTGATACAATCCGCTGTAAAAAGTACAATTGAACACTGACCCACATCAATAAGGTGCCAAAGGATGCGCAATTGGGCCAGGCATCTTCAGCTGTTGAAAAATTGCAAATTTCTATGGTTTCCATGGAGTAAGAGCCGTTGCTGGGCACGTGATCTTGACATCATTGATTATTCATTTGTGGCTACAGCCAAAAGTATTGGTCGGAGAGCAACGCGGTTTGCACCATTCGATTTCTCGTCACAAAATACGTCGGATTATCCTCTTACCAGCAGCATTGGAACAGTTTTTCCACTTTTGGATTTTTGCCTGATCTTTTTGCTAATTTAAATCGGCTACATTAACTAGGTACAATCGCGACTGGTCATTACTATATTCAACATTTCATTATAAGTTATGTGCCCTTCGGTAGCCCAGACGACGTCAAATCTTTGGGCCAAGCCCATTTAACTCACCCAGCAAATGTCTTACTTCTAAGTCGAAGACAAACTCAATGTCTTTATCTACATGTAGAAAAACCACACCATTTGTATATAAAAAAAACACAAGCTACTTGATACAATCCGCTGTAAAAAGTACAATTGAACACTGACCCACATCAATAAGGTGCCAAAGGATGCGCAATTGGGCCAGGCATCTTCAGCTGTTGAAAAATTGCAAATTTCCTTGGTTTCCATGGAGTAAGAGCCGTTGCTGGGCACGTGATCTTGACATCATTGATTGTTCATTTGTGGATACAGCCAAAAGTATTGGTCGGAGAGCAACGCGGTTTGCACCATTCGATTTCTCGTCACAAAATACGTCGGATTAGCCTCTTACCAGCAGCATTGGAACAGTTTTTCTACTTTTGGATTTTTGCCTGGTCTTTTTGCGAATTGAAATCGGCTACATTAACTATGTACAATCGCGACTGGTCATTACTATATTCAACTTTTCATTATAAGTTATGTGCCCTTCGGTAGCCCAGACGACGTCAAATCTTTGGGCCAAGCCCATTTAACTCACCCAACAAATGTCTTACTTCTAAGTCGAAGACAAACTCAATGTCTTTATCTACATGTAGAAAAACCACACCATTTGTATATAAAAAAAACACAAGGTACTTGATACAATCCGCTGTAAAAAGTAGAATTGAACACTGACCCACATCAATAAGGTGCCAAAGGATGCGCAATTGGGCCAGGCATCTCCAGCTGTTGAAAAATTGCAAATTTCCTTGGTTTCCATGGAGTAAGAGCCGTTGCTGGGCACGTGATCTTGACATCATTGATTATTCATTTGTGGCTACAGCCAAAAGTATTGGTCGGAGAGCAACGCGGTTTGCACCATTCGATTTCTCGTCACAAAATACGTCGGATTAGCCTCTTACCAGCAGCATTGGAACAGTTTTTCTACTTTTGGATTTTTGCCTGGTCTTTTTGCGAATTGAAATCGGCTACATTAACTATGTACAATCGCGACTGGTCATTACTATATTCAACTTTTCATTATAAGTTATGTGCCCTTCGGTAGCCCAGACGACGTCAAATCTTTGGGCCAAGCCCATTTAACTCACCCAGCAAATGTCTTACTTCTAAGTCGAAGACAAACTCAATGTCTTTATCTACATGTAGAAAAACCACACCATTTGTATATAAAAAAAACACAAGGTACTTGATACAATCCGCTGTAAAAAGTACAATTGAACACTGACCCACATCAATAAGGTGCCAAAGGATGCGCAATTGGGCCAGGCATCTCCAGCTGTTGAAAAATTGCAAATTTCCTTGGTTTCCATGGAGTAAGAGCCGTTGCTGGGCACGTGATCTTGACATCATTGATTATTCATTTGTGGCTACAGCCAAATTATTGGTCGGAGAGCAACGCGGTTTGCACCATTCGATTTCTCGTCACAAAATACGTCGGATTAGCCTCTTACCAGCAGCATTGGAACAGTTTTTTCCACTTTTGGATTTTTGCCTGGTCTTTTTGTTAATTGAAATCGGCTACATTAACTATGTACAATCGCGACTGGTCATTACTATATTCAACTTTTCATTATAAGTTATGTGCCCTTCGGTAGCCCAGACGACGTCAAATCTTTGGGCCAAGCCCATTTAACTCACCCAACAAATGTCTTACTTCTAAATCGAAGACAAACTCAATGTCTTTATCTACATGTAGAAAAACCACACCATTTGTATATAAAAAAAACACAAGGTACTTGATACAATCCGCTGTAAAAAGTACAATTGAACACTGACCCACATCAATAAGGTGCCAAAGGATGCGCAATTGGGCCAGGCATCTTCAGCTGTTGAAAAATTGCAAATTTCCTTGGTTTCCATGGAGTAAGAGCCGTTGCTGGGCACGTGATCTTGACATCATTGATTATTCATTTGTGGCTACAGCCAAAAGTATTGGTCGGAGAGCAACGCGGTTTGCACCATTCGATTTCTCGTCACAAAATACGTCGGATTAGCCTCTTACCAGCAGCATTGGAACAGTTTTTCCACTTTTGGATTTTTGCCTGGTCTTTTTGCTTATTGAAATCGGGTACATTAGCTATGTACAATTGCGACTGGTCATTACTATATTCTACTTTTCATTATAAGTTATGTGCCCTTCGGTAGCCCAGACGACGTCAAATCTTTGGGCCAAGCCCATTTAACTCACCCAGCAAATGTCTTACTTCTAAGTCGAAGACAAACTCAATGTCTTTATCTACATGTAGAAAAACCACACCATTTGTATATAAAAAAAACAAAAGGTACTTGATACAATCCGCTGTAAAAAGTACAATTGAACACTGACCCACATCAATAAGGTGCCAAAGGATGCGCAATTGGGCCAGGCATCTCCAGCTGTTGAAAAATTGCAAATTTCCTTGGTTTCCATGGAGTAAGAGCCGTTGCTGGGCACGTGATCTTGACATCATTGATTATTCATTTGTGGCTACAGCCAAAAGTATTGGTTGGAGAGCAACGCGGTTTGCACCAATCGATTTCTCGTCACAAAATACGTCGGATTAGCCTCTTACCAGCAGCATTGGAACAGTTTTTCCACTTTAGGATTTTTGCCTGGTCTTTTTGCGAATTGAAATCGGCTACATTAACTATGTACAATCGCGACTGGTCATTACTATATTCAACTTTTCATTATAAGTTTTGTGCCCTTCGGTAGCCCAGACGACGTCAAATCTTTGGGCCAAGCCCATTTAACTCACCCAGCAAATGTCTTACTTCTAAGTCGAAGACAAACTCAATGTCTTTATCTACATGTAGAAAAAACCACACCATTTGTATATAAAAAAACACAAGGTACTTGATACAATCCGCTGTAAAAAGTACAATTGAACACTGACCCACATCAATAAGGTGCCAAAGGATGCGCAATTGGGCCAGGCATCTCCAGCTGTTGAAAAATTGCAAATTTCCTTGGTTTCCATGGAGTAAGAGCCGTTGCTGGGCACGTGATCTTGACATCATTGATTATTCACTTGTGGCTACAGCCAAAAGTATTGGTCGGAGAGCAACGCGGTTTCCACCATTCGATTTCTCGTCACAAAATACGTCGGATTAGCCTCTTACCAGCAGCATTGGAACAGTTTTTCCACTTTTGGATTTTTGCCTGGTCTTTTTGCTAATTGAAATCGGCTACATTAACTATGTACAATCGCGACTGGTCATTACTATATTCAACATTTCATTATAAGTTATGTGCCCTTCGGTAGCCCAGACGACGTCAAATCTTTGGGCCAAGCCCATTTAACTCACCCAGCAAATGTCTTACTCTTAAGTCGAAGACAAACTCAATGTCTTTATCTACATGTAGAAAAACCACACCATTTGTATATAAAAAAAAACACAAGGTACTTGATACAATCCGCTGTAAAAAGTACAATTGAACACTGACCCACATCAATAAGGTGCCAAAGGATGCGCAATTGGGCCAGGCATCTCCAGCTGTTGAAAAATTGCAAATTTCCTTGGTTTCCATGGAGTAAGAGCCGTTACTGGGCACGTGATCTTGACATCATTGATTATTCATTTGTGGCTACAGCCAAAAGTATTGGTCGGAGAGCAACGCGGTTTGCACCATTCGATTTCTCGTCACAAAATACGTCGATTAGCCTCTTACCAGCAGCATTGGAACAGTTTTTCCACTTTTGGATTTTTGCCTGGTCTTTTTGCTAATTGAAATCGGCTACATTAACTATGTACAATCACGACTGGTCATTACTATATTCAACTTTTCATTATAAGTTATGTGCCCTTCGGTAGCCCAGACGACGTCAAATCTTTGAACCAAGCCCATTTAACTCACCCAACAAATGTCTTACTTCTAAGTCGAAGACAAACTCAATGTCTTTATCTACATGTAGAAAAACCACACCATTTGTATATAAAAAAAACAAAAGGTACTTGATACAATCCGCTGTAAAAAGTACAATTGAACACTGACCCACATCAATAAGGTGCCAAAGGATGCGCAATTGGGCCAGGCATCTCCAGCTGTTGAAAAATTGCAAATTTCCTTGGTTTCCATGGAGTAAGAGCCGTTGCTGGGCACGTGATCTTGACATCATTGATTATTCATTTGTGGCTACAGCCAAAAGTATTGGTCGGAGAGCAACGCGGTTTGCACCATTCGATTTCTCGTCACAAAATACGTCGATTAGCCTCTTACCAGCAGCATTGGAACAGTTTTTCCACTTTTGGATTTTTGCCTGGTCTTTTTGCTAATTCAAATCGGCTACATTAACTATGTACAATCGCGACTGGTCATTACTATATTCAACATTTCATTATAAGTTATGTGCCCTTCGGTAGCCCAGACGACGTCAAATCTTTGGGCCAAGCCCATTTAACTCACCCAGCAAATGTCTTACTCCTAAGTCGAAGACAAACTCAATGTCTTTATCTACATGTAGAAAAACCACACCATTTGTACATAAAAAAAACAAAAGGTACTTGATACAATCCGCTGTAAAAAGTACAATTGAACACTGACCCACATCAATAAGGTGCCAAAGGATGCGCAATAGGGCCAGGCATCTCCAGCTGTTGAAAAATTGCAAATTTCCTTGGTTTCCATGGAGTAAGAGCCGTTGCTGGGCACGTGATCTTGACATCATTGATTATTCATTTGTGGCTACAGCCAAAAGTATTGGTCGGAGAGCAACGCGGTTTGCACCATTCGATTTCTCGTCACAAAATACGTCGGATTAGCCTCTTACCAGCAGCATTGGAACAGTTTTTCCACTTTTGGATTTTTGCCTGGTCTTTTTGCTAATTGAAATCGGCTACATTAACTATGTACAATCGCGACTGGTCATTACTATATTCAACTTTTCATTATAAGTTATGTGCCCTTCGGTAGCCCAGACGACGTCAAATCTTTGGGCCAAGCCCATTTAACTCACCCAACAAATGTCTTACTTCTAAGTCGAAGACAAACTCAATGTCTTTATCTACATGTAGAAAAACCACACCATTTGTATATAAAAAAAACACAAGGTACATGACACAGTCCGCTGTAAAAAGTACAATTGAACACTGACCCACATCAATAAGGTTCCGAAAGATGCGCAATTGGGCCAGGCATCTCCAGCTGTTGAAAAATTGCAAATTTCTATGGTTTCCATGGAGTAAGAGCCGTTGCTGTTCACGTGATCTTGACATCATTGATTATTCATTTGTGGCTACAGCCAAAAGTATTGGTCGGAGAGCAACGCGGTTTGCACCATTCGATTTCTCGTCACAAAATACGTCGGATTAGTTTTTTACCAACAGCATTGGAACAGTTTTTCCACTTTTGGATTTTTGCCTGGTCATTTTGCTAATTGAAATCGGCTACATTAACTATGTACAATCGCGACTGGTCATTACTATATTCAACATTTCATTATAAGTTATGTGCCCTTCGGTAGCCCAGACGACGTCAAATCTTTGGGCCAAGCCCATTTAACTCACCCAGCAAATGTCTTACTTCTAAGTCGAAGACAAACTCAATGTCTTTATCTACATGTAGAAAAACCACACCATTTGTATATAAAAAAACACAAGGTACTTGATACAATCCGCTGTAAAAAGTACAATTGAACACTGACCCACATCAATAAGGTGCCAAAAGATGCGCAATTGGGCCAGGCATCTCCAGCTGTTGAAAAATTGCAAATTTCTATGGTTTCCATGGAGTAAGAGCCGTTGCTGGGCACGTGATCTTGACATCATTGATTATTCATTTGTGGCTACAGCCAAAAGTATTGGTCGGAGAGCAACGCGGTTTGCACCATTCGATTTCTCGTCACAAAATACGTCGGATTAGCCTCTTACCAGCAGCATTGGAACAGTTTTTCCACTTTTGGATTTTTGCCTGGTCTTTTTGCTTATTGAAATCGGGTACATTAGCTATGTACAATCGCGACTGGTCATTACTATATTCAATTTTTCATTATAAGTTATGTGCCCTTCGGTAGCCCAGACGACGTCAAATCTTTGGGCCAAGCCCATTTAACTCACCCAGCAAATGTCTTACTTCTAAGTCGAAGACAAACTCAATGTCTTTATCTACATGTAGAAAAACCACACCATTTGTATATAAAAAAAAACAAAAGGTACTTGATACAATCCGCTGTAAAAAGTACAATTGAACACTGACCCACATCAATAAGGTGCCAAAGGATGCGCAATTGGGCCAGGCATCTCCAGCTGTTGAAAAATTGCAAATTTCCTTGCTTTCCATGGAGTAAGAGCCGTTGCTGGGCACGTGATCTTGACATCATTGATTATTCATTTGTGGCTACAGCCAAAAGTATTGGTCGGAGAGCAACGCGGTTTGCACCATTCGATTTCTCGTCACAAAATACGTCGGATTAGCCTCTTACCAGCAGCATTGGAACAGTTTTTCCACTTTTGGATTTTTGCCTGGTCTTTTTGCTAATTGAAATCGGCTACATTAACTATGTACAATCGCGACTGGTCATTACTATATTCAACTTTTCATTATAAGTTATGTGCCCTTCGGTAGCCCAGACGACGTCAAATCTTTGGGCCAAGCCCATTTAACTCACCCAACAAATGTCTTACTTCTAAGTCGAAGACAAACTCAATGTCTTTATCTACATGTAGAAAAACCACACCATTTGTATATAAAAAAAACACAAGGTACATGACACAGTCCGCTGTAAAAAGTACAATTGAACACTGACCCACATCAATAAGGTTCCGAAAGATGCGCAATTGGGCCAGGCATCTCCAGCTGTTGAAAAATTGCAAATTTCTATGGTTTCCATGGATTAAGAGCCGTTGCTGTTCACGTGATCTTGACATCATTGATTATTCATTTGTGGCTACAGCCAAAAGTATTGGTCGGAGAGCAACGCGGTTTGCACCATTCGATTTCTCGTCACAAAATACGTCGGATTAGCCTCTTACCAACAGCATTGGAACAGTTTTTCCACTTTTGGATTTTTGCCTGGTCATTTTGCTAATTGAAATCGGCTACATTAACTATGTACAATCGCGACTGGTCATTACTATATTCAACATTTCATTATAAGTTATGTGCCCTTCGGTAGCCCAGACGACGTCAAATCTTTGGGCCAAGCCCATTTAACTCACCCAGCAAATGTCTTACTTCTAAGTCGAAGACAAACTCAATGTCTTTATCTACATGTAGAAAAACCACACCATTTGTATATAAAAAAACACAAGGTACTTGATACAATCCGCTGTAAAAAGTACAATTGAACACTGACCCACATCAATAAGGTGCCAAAAGATGCGCAATTGGGCCAGGCATCTCCAGCTGTTGAAAAATTGCAAATTTCTATGGTTTCCATGGAGTAAGAGCCGTTGCTGGGCACGTGATCTTGACATCATTGATTATTCATTTGTGGCTACAGCCAAAAGTATTGGTCGGAGAGCAACGCGGTTTGCACCATTCGATTTCTCGTCACAAAATACGTCGGATTAGCCTTTTACCAACAGCATTGGAACAGTTTTTCCACTTTTGGATTTTTGCCTGGTCATTTTGCTAATTGAAATCGGCTACATTAACTATGTACAATCGCGACTGGTCATTACTATATTCAACATTTCATTATAAGTTATGTGCCCTTCGGTAGCCCAGACGACGTCAAATCTTTGGGCCAAGCCCATTTAACTCACCCAGCAAATGTCTTACTTCTAAGTCGAAGACAAACTCAATGTCTTTATCTACATGTAGAAAAACCACACCATTTGTATATAAAAAAACACAAGGTACTTGATACAATCCGCTGTAAAAAGTACAATTGAACACTGACCCACATCAATAAGGTGCCAAAAGATGCGCAATTGGGCCAGGCATCTCCAGCTGTTGAAAAATTGCAAATTTCTATGGTTTCCATGGAGTAAGAGCCGTTGCTGGGCACGTGATCTTGACATCATTGATTATTCATTTGTGGTTACAGCCAAAAGTATTGGTCGGAGAGCAACGCGGTTTGCACCATTCGATTTCTCGTCACAAAATACGTCGGATTAGCCTCTTACCAGCAGCATTGGAACAGTTTTTCCACTTTTGGATTTTTGCCTGGTCTTTTTGCTTATTGAAATCGGGTACATTAGCTATGTACAATCGCGACTGGTCATTACTATATTCAATTTTTCATTATAAGTTATGTGCCCTTCGGTAGCCCAGACGACGTCAAATCTTTGGGCCAAGCCCATTTAACTCACCCAGCAAATGTCTTACTTCTAAGTCGAAGACAAACTCAATGTCTTTATCTACATGTAGAAAAACCACACCATTTGTATATAAAAAAAACAAAAGGTACTTGATACAATCCGCTGTAAAAAGTACAATTGAACACTGACCCACATCAATAAGGTGCCAAAGGATGCGCAATTGGGCCAGGCATCTCCAGCTGTTGAAAAATTGCAAATTTCCTTGGTTTCCATGGAGTAAGAGCCGTTGCTGGGCACGTGATCTTGACATCATTGATTATTCACTTGTGGCTACAGCCAAAAGTATTGGTCGGAGAGCAACGCGGTTTGCACCATTCGATTTCTCGTCACAAAATACGTCGGATTAGCCTCTTACCAGCAGCATTGGAACAGTTTTTCCACTTTTGGATTTTTGCCTGGTCTTTTTGCTAATTGAAATCGGCTACATTAACTATGTACAATCGCGACTGGTCATTACTATATTCAACTTTTCATTATAAGTTATGTGCCCTTCGGTAGCCCAGACGACGTCAAATCTTTGGGCCAAGCCCATTTAACTCACCCAACAAATGTCTTACTTCTAAGTCGAAGACAAACTCAATGTCTTTATCTACATGTAGAAAAACCACACCATTTGTATATAAAAAAAACACAAGGTACTTGATACAATCCGCTGTAAAAAGTACAATTGAACACTGACCCACATCAATAAGGTGCCAAAGGATGCGCAATTGGGCCAGGCATCTCCAGCTGTTGAAAAATTGCAAATTTCCTTGGTTTCCATGGAGTAAGAGCCGTTGCTGGGCACGTGATCTTGACATCATTGATTATTCATTTGTGGCTACAGCCAAAAGTATTGGTCGGAGAGCAACGCGGTTTGCACCATTCGATTTCTCGTCACAAAATACGTCGGATTATCCTCTTACCAGCAGCATTGGAACAGTTTTTCCACTTTTGGATTTTTGCCTGGTCTTTTTGCTAATTTAAATCGGCTACATTAACTATGTACAATCGCGACTGGTCATTACTATATTCAACATTTCATTATAAGTTATGTGCCCTTCGATAGCCCAGACGACGTCAAATCTTTGGGCCAAGCCCATTTAACTCACCCAGCAAATGTCTTACTTCTAAGTCGAAGACAAACTCAATGTCTTTATCTACATGTAGAAAAACCACACCATTTGTATATAAAAAAAACACAAGGTACTTGATACAATCCGCTGTAAAAAGTACAATTGAACACTGACCCACATCAATAAGGTGCCAAAGGATGCGCAATTGGGCCAGGCATCTCCAGCTGTTGAAAAATTGCAAATTTCCTTGCTTTCCATGGAGTAAGAGCCGTTGCTGGGCACGTGATCTTGACATCATTGATTATTCATTTGTGGCTACAGCCAAAAGTATTGGTCGGAGAGCAACGCGGTTTGCACCATTCGATTTCTCGTCACAAAATACGTCGGATTAGCCTCTTACCAGCAGCATTGGAACAGTTTTTCTACTTTTGGATTTTTGCCTGGTCTTTTTGCGAATTGAAATCGGCTACATTAACTATGTACAATCGCGACTGGTCATTACTATATTCAACTTTTCATTATAAGTTATGTGCCCTTCGGTAGCCCAGACGACGTCAAATCTTTGGGCCAAGCCCATTTAACTCACCCAGCAAATGTCTTACTTCTAAGTCGAAGACAAACTCAATGTCTTTATCTACATGTAGAAAAACCACACCATTTGTATATAAAAAAAACACAAGGTACTTGATACAATCCGCTGTAAAAAGTACAATTGAACACTGACCCACATCAATAAGGTTCCGAAAGATGCGCAATTGGGCCAGGCATCACCAGCTGTTGAAAACTTGCAAATTTCCTTGGTTTCCATGGAGTAAGAGCCGTTGCTGTGCACGTGATCTTGACATCATTGATTATTCATTTGTGGCTACAGCCAAAAGTATTGGTCGGAGAGCAACGCGGTTTGCACCATTCGATTTCTCGTCACAAAATACGTCGGATTAGCCTCTTACCAGCAGCATTGGATCAGTTTTTCCACTTTTGGATTTTTGCCTGGTCTTTTTGCTAATTGAAATCGGCTACATTAACTATGTACAATCGCGACTGGTCATTACTATATTCAACTTTTCATTATAAGTTATGTGCCCTTCGGTAGCCCAGACGACGTCAAATCTTTGGGCCAAGCCCATTTAACTCACCCAACAAATGTCTTACTTCTAAGTCGAAGACAAACTCAATGTCTTTATCTACATGTAGAAAAACCACACCATTTGTATATAAAAAAAACACAAGGTACATGACACAGTCCGCTGTAAAAAGTACAATTGAACACTGACCCACATCAATAAGGTTCCGAAAGATGCGCAATTGGGCCAGGCATCTCCAGCTGTTGAAAACTTGCAAATTTCCTTGGTTTCCATGGAGTAAGAGCCGTTGCTGGGCACGTGATCTTGACATCATTGATTATTCATTTGTGGCTACAGCCAAAAGTATTGGTCGGAGAGCAACGCGGTTTGCACCATTCGATTTCTCGTCACAAAATACGTCGGATTAGCCTCTTACCAGCAGCATTGGAACAGTTTTTCCACTTTTGGATTTTTGCCTGGTCTTTTTGCTAATTGAAATCGGCTACATTAACTATGTACAATCGCGACTGGTCATTACTATATTCAACTTTTCATTATAAGTTATGTGCCCTTCGGTAGCCCAGACGACGTCAAATCTTTGGGCCAAGCCCATTTAACTCACCCAACAAATGTCTTACTTCTAAGTCGAAGACAAACTCAATGTCTTTATCTACATGTAGAAAAACCACACCATTTGTATATAAAAAAAACACAAGGTACATGACACAGTCCGCTGTAAAAAGTACAATTGAACACTGACCCACATCAATAAGGTTCCGAAAGATGCGCAATTGGGCCAGGCATCTCCAGCTGTTGAAAAATTGCAAATTTCTATGGTTTCCATGGATTAAGAGCCGTTGCTGTTCACGTGATCTTGACATCATTGATTATTCATTTGTGGCTACAGCCAAAAGTATTGGTCGGAGAGCAACGCGGTTTGCACCATTCGATTTCTCGTCACAAAATACGTCGGATTAGCCTCTTACCAACAGCATTGGAACAGTTTTTCCACTTTTGGATTTTTGCCTGGTCTTTTTGCTTATTGAAATCGGGTACATTAGCTATGTACAATCGCGACTGGTCATTACTATATTCTACTTTTCATTATAAGTTATGTGCCCTTCGGTAGCCCAGACGACGTCAAATCTTTGGGCCAAGCCCATTTAACTCACCCAGCAAATGTCTTACTTCTAAGTCGAAGACAATCTCAATGTCTTTATCTACATGTAGAAAAACCACACCATTTGTATATAAAAAAAACAAAAGGTACTTGATACAATCCGCTGTAAAAAGTACAATTGAACACTGACCCACATCAATAAGGTGCCAAAGGATGCGCAATTGGGCCAGGCATCTCCAGCTGTTGAAAAATTGCAAATTTCCTTGGTTTCCATGGAGTAAGAGCCGTTGCTGGGCACGTGATCTTGACATCATTGATTATTCATTTGTGGCTACAGCTAAAAGTATTGGTTGGAGAGCAACGCGGTTTGCACCAATCGATTTCTCGTCACAAAATACGTCGGATTAGCCTCTTACCAGCAGCATTGGAACAGTTTTTCCACTTTTGGATTTTTGCCTGGTCTTTTTGCGAATTGAAATCGGCTACATTAACTATGTACAATCGCTACTGGTCATTACTATATTCAACTTTTCATTATAAGTTATGTGCCCTTCGGTAGCCCAGACGACGTCAAATCTTTGGGCCAAGCCCATTTAACTCACCCAGCAAATGTCTTACTTCTAAGTCGAAGACAAACTCAATGTCTTTATCTACATGTAGAAAAACCACACCATTTGTATATAAAAAAAACACAAGGTACTTGATACAATCCGCTGTAAAAAGTACAATTGAACACTGACCCACATCAATAAGGTGCCAAAGGATGCGCAATTGGGCCAGGCATCTCCAGCTGTTGAAAAATTGCAAATTTCCTTGGTTTCCATGGAGTAAGAGCCGTTGCTGGGCACGTGATCTTGACATCATTGATTATTTATTTGTGGCTACAGCCAAAAGTATTGGTTGGAGAGCAACGCGGTTTGCACCATTCGATTTCTCGTCACAAAATACGTCGGATTAGCCTCTTACCAGCAGCATTGGAACAGTTTTTCCACTTTAGGATTTTTGCCTGGTCTTTTTGCGAATTGAAATCGGCTACATTAACTATGTACAATCGCGACTGGTCATTACTATATTCAACTTTTCATTATAAGTTTTGTGCCCTTCGGTAGCCCAGACGACGTCAAATCTTTGGGCCAAGCCCATTTAACTCACCCAGCAAATGTCTTACTTCTAAGTCGAAGACAAACTCAATGTCTTTATCTACATGTAGAAAAACCACACCATTTGTATATAAAAAAAACACAAGGTACTTGATACAATCCGCTGTAAAAAGTACAATTGAACACTGACCCACATCAATAAGGTGCCAAAGGATGCGCAATTGGGCCAGGCATCTCCAGCTGTTGAAAAATTGCAAATTTCCTTGGTTTCCATGGAGTAAGAGCCGTTGCTGGGCACGTGATCTTGACATCATTGATTATTCACTTGTGGCTACAGCCAAAAGTATTGGTCGGAGAGCAACGCGGTTTGCACCATTCGATTTCTCGTCACAAAATACGTCGGATTAGCCTCTTACCAGCAGCATTGGAACAGTTTTTCCACTTTTGGATTTTTGCCTGGTCTTTTTGCTAATTGAAATCGGCTACATTAACTATATACAATCGCGACTGGTCATTACTATATTCAACATTTCATTATAAGTTATGTGCCCTTCGGTAGCCCAGACGACGTCAAATCTTTGGGCCAAGCCCATTTAACTCACCCAGCAAATGTCTTACTCTTAAGTCGAAGACAAACTCAATGTCTTTATCTACATGTAGAAAAACCACACCATTTGTATATAAAAAAAAACACAAGGTACTTGATACAATCCGCTGTAAAAAGTACAATTGAACACTGACCCACATCAATAAGGTGACAAAGGATGCGCAATTGGGCCAGGCATCTCCAGCTGTTGAAAAATTGCAAATTTCCTTGGTTTCCATGGAGTAAGAGCCGTTGCTGGGCACGTGATCTTGACATCATTGATTATTCATTTGTGGCTACAGCCAAAAGTATTGGTCGGAGAGCAACGCGGTTTGCACCATTCGATTTCTCGTCACAAAATACGTCGGATTAGCCTCTTACCAGCAGCACTGGAACAGTTTTTCCACTTTTGGATTTTTGCCTGGTCTTTTTGCGAATTGAAATCGGCTACATTAACTATGTACAATCACGACTGGTCATTACTATATTCAACTTTTCATTAAAAGTTATGTGCCCTTCGGTAGCCCAGACGACGTCAAATCTTTGAACCAAGCCCATTTAACTCACCCAACAAATGTCTTACTTCTAAGTCGAAGACAAACTCAATGTCTTTATCTACATGTAGAAAAACCACACCATTTGTATATAAAAAAAACAAAAGGTACTTGATACAATCCGCTGTAAAAAGTACAATTGAACACTGACCCACATCAATAAGGTGCCAAAGGATGCGCAATTGGGCCAGGCATCTCCAGCTGTTGAAAAATTGCAAATTTCCTTGGTTTCCATGGAGTAAGAGCCGTTGCTGGGCACGTGATCTTGACATCATTGATTATTCATTTGTGGCTACAGCCAAAAGTATTGGTCGGAGAGCAACGCGGTTTGCACCATTCGATTTCTCGTCACAAAATACGTCGGATTAGCCTCTTACCAGCAGCATTGGAACAGTTTTTCCACTTTTGGATTTTTGCCTGGTCTTTTTGCGAATTGAAATCGGCTACATTAACTATGTACAATCACGACTGGTCATTACTATATTCAACTTTTCATTATAAGTTATGTGCCCTTCGGTAGCCCAGACGACGTCAAATCTTTGAACCAAGCCCATTTAACTCACCCAACAAATGTCTTACTTCTAAGTCGAAGACAAACTCAATGTCTTTATCTACATGTAGAAAAACCACACCATTTGTATATAAAAAAAACAAAAGGTACTTGATACAATCCGCTGTAAAAAGTACAATTGAACACTGACCCACATCAATAAGGTGCCAAAGGATGCGCAATTGGGCCAGGCATCTCCAGCTGTTGAAAAATTGCAAATTTCCTTGGTTTCCATGGAGTAAGAGCCGTTGCTGGGCACGTGATCTTGACATCATTGATTATTCATTTGTGGCTACAGCCAAAAGTATTGGTCGGAGAGCAACGCGGTTTGCACCATTCGATTTCTCGTCACAAAATACGTCGGATTAGCCTCTTACCAGCAGCATTGGAACAGTTTTTCCACTTTTGGATTTTTGCCTGGTCTTTTTGCTAATTCAAATCGGCTACATTAACTATGTACAATCGCGACTGGTCATTACTATATTCAACATTTCATTATAAGTTATGTGCCCTTCGGTAGCCCAGACGACGTCAAATCTTTGGGCCAAGCCCATTTAACTCACCCAGCAAATGTCTTACTCCTAAGTCGAAGACAAACTCAATGTCTTTATCTACATGTAGAAAAACCACACCATTTGTACATAAAAAAAACAAAAGGTACTTGATACAATCCGCTGTAAAAAGTACAATTGAACACTGACCCACATCAATAAGGTGCCAAAGGATGCGCAATAGGGCCAGGCATCTCCAGCTGTTGAAAAATTGCAAATTTCCTTGGTTTCCATGGAGTAAGAGCCGTTGCTGGGCACGTGATCTTGACATCATTGATTATTCATTTGTGGCTACAGCCAAAAGTATTGGTCGGAGAGCAACGCGGTTTGCACCATTCGATTTCTCGTCACAAAATACGTCGGATTAGCCTCTTACCAGCAGCATTGGAACAGTTTTTCCACTTTTGGATTTTTGCCTGGTCTTTTTGCTAATTGAAATCGGCTACATTAACTATGTACAATCGCGACTGGTCATTACTATATTCAACTTTTCATTATAAGTTATGTGCCCTTCGGTAGCCCAGACGACGTCAAATCTTTGGGCCAAGCCCATTTAACTCACCCAACAAATGTCTTACTTCTAAGTCGAAGACAAACTCAATGTCTTTATCTACATGTAGAAAAACCACACCATTTGTATATAAAAAAAACACAAGGTACATGACACAGTCCGCTGTAAAAAGTACAATTGAACACTGACCCACATCAATAAGGTTCCGAAAGATGCGCAATTGGGCCAGGCATCTCCAGCTGTTGAAAAATTGCAAATTTCTATGGTTTCCATGGATTAAGAGCCGTTGCTGTTCACGTGATTTTGACATCATTGATTATTCATTTGTGGCTACAGCCAAAAGTATTGGTCGGAGAGCAACGCGGTTTGCACCATTCGATTTCTCGTCACAAAATACGTCGGATTAGTCTCTTACCAACAGCATTGGAACAGTTTTTCCACTTTTGGATTTTTGCCTGGTCATTTTGCTAATTGAAATCGGCTACATTAACTATGTACAATCGCGACTGGTCATTACTATATTCAACATTTCATTATAAGTTATGTGCCCTTCGGTAGCCCAGACGACGTCAAATCTTTGGGCCAAGCCCATTTAACTCACCCAGCAAATGTCTTACTTCTAAGTCGAAGACAAACTCAATGTCTTTATCTACATGTAGAAAAACCACACCATTTGTATATAAAAAAAAACACAAGGTACTTGATACAATCCGCTGTAAAAAGTACAATTGAACACTGACCCACATCAATAAGGTGCCAAAGGATGCGCAATTGGGCCAGGCATCTCCAGCTGTTGAAAAATTGCAAATTTCCTTGGTTTCCATGGAGTAAGAGCCGTTGCTGGGCACGTGATCTTGACATCATTGATTATTCATTTGTGGCTACAGCCAAAAGTATTGGTCGGAGAGCAACGCGGTTTGCACCATTCGATTTCTCGTCACAAAATACGTCGGATTAGCCTCTTACCAGCAGCATTGGAACAGTTTTTCCACTTTTGGATTTTTGCCTGGTCTTTTTGCGAATTGAAATCGGCTACATTAACTATGTACAATCACGACTGGTCATTACTATATTCAACTTTTCATTATAAGTTATGTGCCCTTCGGTAGCCCAGACGACGTCAAATCTTTGAACCAAGCCCATTTAACTCACCCAACAAATGTCTTACTTCTAAGTCGAGGACAAACTCAATGTCTTTATCTACATGTAGAAAAACCACACCATTTGTATATAAAAAAAACAAAAGGTACTTGATACAATCCGCTGTAAAAAGTACAATTGAACACTGACCCACATCAATAAGGTGCCAAAGGATGCGCAATTGGGCCAGGCATCTCCAGCTGTTGAAAAATTGCAAATTTCCTTGGTTTCCATGGAGTAAGAGCCGTTGCTGGGCACGTGATCTTGACATCATTGATTATTCATTTGTGGCTACAGCCAAAAGTATTGGTCGGAGAGCAACGCGGTTTGCACCATTCGATTTCTCGTCACAAAATACGTCGGATTAGCCTCTTACCAGCAGCATTGGAACAGTTTTTCCACTTTTGGATTTTTGCCTGGTCTTTTTGCTAATTCAAATCGGCTACATTAACTATGTACAATCGCGACTGGTCATTACTATATTCAACTTTTCATTATAAGTTATGTGCCCTTCGGTAGCCCAGACGACGTCAAATCTTTGGGCCAAGCCCATTTAACTCACCCAACAAATGTCTTACTTCTAAGTCGAAGACAAACTCAATGTCTTTATCTACATGTAGAAAAACCACACCATTTGTATATAAAAAAAACACAAGGTACATGACACAGTCCGCTGTAAAAAGTACAATTGAACACTGACCCACATCAATAAGGTTCCGAAAGATGCGCAATTGGGCCAGGCATCTCCAGCTGTTGAAAAATTGCAAATTTCTATGGTTTCCATGGATTAAGAGCCGTTGCTGGGCACGTGATCTTGACATCATTGATTATTCATTTGTGGCTACAGCCAAAAGTATTGGTCGGAGAGCAACGCGGTTTGCACCATTCGATTTCTCGTCACAAAATACGTCGGATTAGTCTCTTACCAACAGCATTGGAACAGTTTTTCCACTTTTGGATTTTTGCCTGGTCATTTTGCTAATTGAAATCGGCTACATTAACTATGTACAATCGCGACTGGTCATTACTATATTCAACATTTCATTATAAGTTATGTGCCCTTCGGTAGCCCAGACGACGTCAAATCTTTGGGCCAAGCCCATTTAACTCACCCAGCAAATGTCTTACTTCTAAGTCGAAGACAAACTCAATGTCTTTATCTACATGTAGAAAAACCACACCATTTGTATATAAAAAAAACAAAAGGTACTTGATACAATCCGCTGTAAAAAGTACAATTGAACACTGACCCACATCAATAAGGTGCCAAAGGATGCGCAATTGGGCCAGGCATCTCCAGCTGTTGAAAACTTGCAAATTTCCTTGGTTTCCATGGAGTAAGAGCCGTTGCTGGGCACGTGATCTTGACATCATTGATTATTCATTTGTGGCTACAGCCAAAAGTATTGGTCGGAGAGCAACGCGGTTTGCACCATTCGATTTCTCGTCACAAAATACGTCGGATTAGCCTCTTACCAGCAGCATTGGAACAGTTTTTCCACTTTTGGATTTTTGCCTGGTCTTTTTGCTAATTGAAATCGGCTACATTAACTATGTACAATCGCGACTGGTCATTACTATATTCAACTTTTCATTATAAGTTATGTGCCCTTCGGTAGCCCAGACGACGTCAAATCTTTGGGCCAAGCCCATTTAACTCACCCAACAAATGTCTTACTTCTAAGTCGAAGACAAACTCAATGTCTTTATCTACATGTAGAAAAACCACACCATTTGTATATAAAAAAAACACAAGGTACATGACACAGTCCGCTGTAAAAAGTACAATTGAACACTGACCCACATCAATAAGGTTCCGAAAGATGCGCAATTGGGCCAGGCATCTCCAGCTGTTGAAAAATTGCAAATTTCTATGGTTTCCATGGATTAAGAGCCGTTGCTGTTCACGTGATCTTGACATCATTGATTATTCATTTGTGGCTACAGCCAAAAGTATTGGTCGGAGAGCAACGCGGTTTGCACCATTCGATTTCTCGTCACAAAATACGTCGGATTAGCCTCTTACCAACAGCATTGGAACAGTTTTTCCACTTTTGGATTTTTGCCTGGTCATTTTGCTAATTGAAATCGGCTACATTAACTATGTACAATCGCGACTGGTCATTACTATATTCAACATTTCATTATAAGTTATGTGCCCTTCGGTAGCCCAGACGACGTCAAATCTTTGGGTCAAGCCCATTTAACTCACCCAGCAAATGTCTTACTTCTAAGTCGAAGACAAACTCAATGTCTTTATCTACATGTAGAAAAACCACACCATTTGTATATAAAAAAACACAAGGTACTTGATACAATCCGCTGTAAAAAGTACAATTGAACACTGACCCACATCAATAAGGTGCCAAAAGATGCGCAATTGGGCCAGGCATCTCCAGCTGTTGAAAAATTGCAAATTTCTATGGTTTCCATGGAGTAAGAGCCGTTGCTGGGCACGTGATCTTGACATCATTGATTATTCATTTGTGGTTACAGCCAAAAGTATTGGTCGGAGAGCAACGCGGTTTGCACCATTCGATTTCTCGTCACAAAATACGTCGGATTAGCCTCTTACCAGCAGCATTGGAACAGTTTTTCCACTTTCGGATTTTTGCCTGGTCTTTTTGCTTATTGAAATCGGGTACATTAGCTATGTACAATCGCGACTGGTCATTACTATATTCAATTTTTCATTATAAGTTATGTGCCCTTCGGTAGCCCAGACGACGTCAAATCTTTGGGCCAAGCCCATTTAACTCACCCAGCAAATGTCTTACTTCTAAGTCGAAGACAAACTCAATGTCTTTATCTACATGTAGAAAAACCACACCATTTGTATATAAAAAAACACAAGGTACTTGATACAATCCGCTGTAAAAAGTACAATTGAACACTGACCCACATCAATAAGGTGCCAAAAGATGCGCAATTGGGCCAGGCATCTCCAGCTGTTGAAAAATTGCAAATTTCTATGGTTTCCATGGAGTAAGAGCCGTTGCTGGGCACGTGATCTTGACATCATTGATTATTCATTTGTGGTTACAGCCAAAAGTATTGGTCGGAGAGCAACGCGGTTTGCACCATTCGATTTCTCGTCACAAAATACGTCGGATTAGCCTCTTACCAGCAGCATTGGAACAGTTTTTCCACTTTTGGATTTTTGCCTGGTCTTTTTGCTTATTGAAATCGGGTACATTAGCTATGTACAATCGCGACTGGTCATTACTATATTCAATTTTTCATTATAAGTTATGTGCCCTTCGGTAGCCCAGACGACGTCAAATCTTTGGGCCAAGCCCATTTAACTCACCCAGCAAATGTCTTACTTCTAAGTCGAAGACAAACTCAATGTCTTTATCTACATGTAGAAAAACCACACCATTTGTATATAAAAAAAACAAAAGGTACTTGATACAATCCGCTGTAAAAAGTACAATTGAACACTGACCCACATCAATAAGGTGCCAAAGGATGCGCAATTGGGCCAGGCATCTCCAGCTGTTGAAAACTTGCAAATTTCCTTGGTTTCCATGGAGTAAGAGCCGTTGCTGGGCACGTGATCTTGACATCATTGATTATTCATTTGTGGCTACAGCCAAAAGTATTGGTCGGAGAGCAACGCGGTTTGCACCATTCGATTTCTCGTCACAAAATACGTCGGATTAGCCTCTTACCAGCAGCATTGGAACAGTTTTTCTACTTTTGGATTTTTGCCTGGTCTTTTTGCGAATTGAAATCGGCTACATTAACTATGTACAATCGCGACTGGTCATTACTATATTCAACTTTTCATTATAAGTTATGTGCCCTTCGGTAGCCCAGACGACGTCAAATCTTTGGGCCAAGCCCATTTAACTCACCCAGCAAATGTCTTACTTCTAAGTCGAAGACAAACTCAATGTCTTTATCTACATGTAGAAAAACCACACCATTTGTATATAAAAAAAACACAAGGTACATGACACAGTCCACTGTAAAAAGTACAATTGAACACTGACCCACATCAATAAGGTTCCGAAAGATGCGCAATTGGGCCAGGCATCTCCAGCTGTTGAAAAATTGCAAATTTCTATGGTTTCCATGGATTAGGAGCCGTTGCTGTTCACGTGATCTTGACATCATTGATTATTCATTTGTGGCTACAGCCAAAAGTATTGGTCGGAGAGCAACGCGGTTTGCACCATTCGATTTCTCGTCACAAAATACGTCGGATTAGCCTCTTACCAGCAGCATTGGAACAGTTTTTCCACTTTTGGATTTTTGCCTGGTCATTTTGCTAATTGAAATCGGCTACATTAACTATGTACAATCGCGACTGGTCATTACTATATTCAACATTTCATTATAAGTTATGTGCCCTTCGGTAGCCCAGACGACGTCAAATCTTTGGGCCAAGCCCATTTAACTCACCCAGCAAATGTCTTACTTCTAAGTCGAAGACAAACTCAATGTCTTTATCTACATGTAGAAAAACCACACCATTTGTATATAAAAAAAACAAAAGGTACTTGATACAATCCGCTGTAAAAAGTACAATTGAACACTGACCCACATCAATAAGGTGCCAAAGGATGCGCAATTGGGCCAGGCATCTCCAGCTGTTGAAAACTTGCAAATTTCCTTGGTTTCCATGGAGTAAGAGCCGTTGCTGGGCACGTGATCTTGACATCATTGATTATTCATTTGTGGCTACAGCCAAAAGTATTGGTCGGAGAGCAACGCGGTTTGCACCATTCGATTTCTCGTCACAAAATACGTCGGATTAGCCTCTTACCAGCAGCATTGGAACAGTTTTTCCACTTTTGGATTTTTGCCTGGTCTTTTTGCTAATTGAAATCGGCTACATTAACTATGTACAATCGCGACTGGTCATTACTATATTCAACATTTCATTATAAGTTATGTGCCCTTCGGTAGCCCAGACGACGTCAAATCTTTGGGCCAAGCCCATTTAACTCACCCAGCAAATGTCTTACTTCTAAGTCGAAGACAAACTCAATGTCTTTATCTACATGTAGAAAAACCACACCATTTGTATATAAAAAAAACAAAAGGTACTTGATACAATCCGCTGTAAAAAGTACAATTGAACACTGACCCACATCAATAAGGTGCCAAAGGATGCGCAATTGGGCCAGGCATCTCCAGCTGTTGAAAACTTGCAAATTTCCTTGGTTTCCATGGAGTAAGAGCCGTTGCTGGGCACGTGATCTTGACATCATTGATTATTCATTTGTGGCTACAGCCAAAAGTATTGGTCGGAGAGCAACGCGGTTTGCACCATTCGATTTCTCGTCACAAAATACGTCGGATTAGCCTCTTACCAGCAGCATTGGAACAGTTTTTCCACTTTTGGATTTTTGCCTGGTCTTTTTGCTAATTGAAATCGGCTACATTAACTATGTACAATCGCGACTGGTCATTACTATATTCAACTTTTCATTATAAGTTATGTGCCCTTCGGTAGCCCAGACGACGTCAAATCTTTGGGCCAAGCCCATTTAACTCACCCAACAAATGTCTTACTTCTAAGTCGAAGACAAACTCAATGTCTTTATCTACATGTAGAAAAACCACACCATTTGTATATAAAAAAAACACAAGGTACATGACACAGTCCGCTGTAAAAAGTACAATTGAACACTGACCCACATCAATAAGGTTCCGAAAGATGCGCAATTGGGCCAGGCATCTCCAGCTGTTGAAAAATTGCAAATTTCTATGGTTTCCATGGATTAAGAGCCGTTGCTGTTCACGTGATCTTGACATCATTGATTATTCATTTGTGGCTACAGCCAAAAGTATTGGTCGGAGAGCAACGCGGTTTGCACCATTCGATTTCTCGTCACAAAATACGTCGGATTAGCCTCTTACCAACAGCATTGGAACAGTTTTTCCACTTTTGGATTTTTGCCTGGTCATTTTGCGAATTGAAATCGGCTACATTAACTATGTACAATCGCGACTGGTCATTACTATATTCAACATTTCATTATAAGTTATGTGCCCTTCGGTAGCCCAGACGACGTCAAATCTTTGGGTCAAGCCCATTTAACTCACCCAGCAAATGTCTTACTTCTAAGTCGAAGACAAACTCAATGTCTTTATCTACATGTAGAAAAACCACACCATTTGTATATAAAAAAACACAAGGTACTTGATACAATCCGCTGTAAAAAGTACAATTGAACACTGACCCACATCAATAAGGTGCCAAAAGATGCGCAATTGGGCCAGGCATCTCCAGCTGTTGAAAAATTGCAAATTTCTATGGTTTCCATGGAGTAAGAGCCGTTGCTGGGCACGTGATCTTGACATCATTGATTATTCATTTGTGGTTACAGCCAAAAGTATTGGTCGGAGAGCAACGCGGTTTGCACCATTCGATTTCTCGTCACAAAATACGTCGGATTAGCCTCTTACCAGCAGCATTGGAACAGTTTTTCCACTTTTGGATTTTTGCCTGGTCTTTTTGCTTATTGAAATCGGGTACATTAGCTATGTACAATCGCGACTGGTCATTACTATATTCAATTTTTCATTATAAGTTATGTGCCCTTCGGTAGCCCAGACGACGTCAAATCTTTGGGCCAAGCCCATTTAACTCACCCAGCAAATGTCTTACTCCTAAGTCGAAGACAAACTCAATGTCTTTATCTACATGTAGAAAAACCACACCATTTGTACATAAAAAAAACAAAAGGTACTTGATACAATCCGCTGTAAAAAGTACAATTGAACACTGACCCACATCAATAAGGTGCCAAAGGATGCGCAATAGGGCCAGGCATCTCCAGCTGTTGAAAAATTGCAAATTTCCTTGGTTTCCATGGAGTAAGAGCCGTTGCTGGGCACGTGATCTTGACATCATTGATTATTCATTTGTGGCTACAGCCAAAAGTATTGGTCGGAGAGCAACGCGGTTTGCACCATTCGATTTCTCGTCACAAAATACGTCGGATTAGCCTCTTACCAGCAGCATTGGAACAGTTTTTCCACTTTTGGATTTTTGCCTGGTCTTTTTGCTAATTGAAATCGGCTACATTAACTATGTACAATCGCGACTGGTCATTACTATATTCAACTTTTCATTATAAGTTATGTGCCCTTCGGTAGCCCAGACGACGTCAAATCTTTGGGCCAAGCCCATTTAACTCACCCAACAAATGTCTTACTTCTAAGTCGAAGACAAACTCAATGTCTTTATCTACATGTAGAAAAACCACACCATTTGTATATAAAAAAAACACAAGGTACATGACACAGTCCGCTGTAAAAAGTACAATTGAACACTGACCCACATCAATAAGGTTCCGAAAGATGCGCAATTGGGCCAGGCATCTCCAGCTGTTGAAAAATTGCAAATTTCTATGGTTTCCATGGATTAAGAGCCGTTGCTGTTCACGTGATCTTGACATCATTGATTATTCATTTGTGGCTACAGCCAAAAGTATTGGTCGGAGAGCAACGCGGTTTGCACCATTCGATTTCTCGTCACAAAATACGTCGGATTAGTCTCTTACCAACAGCATTGGAACAGTTTTTCCACTTTTGGATTTTTGCCTGGTCATTTTGCTAATTGAAATCGGCTACATTAACTATGTACAATCGCGACTGGTCATTACTATATTCAACATTTCATTATAAGTTATGTGCCCTTCGGTAGCCCAGACGACGTCAAATCTTTGGGCCAAGCCCATTTAACTCACCCAGCAAATGTCTTACTTCTAAGTCGAAGACAAACTCAATGTCTTTATCTACATGTAGAAAAACCACACCATTTGTATATAAAAAAAAACACAAGGTACTTGATACAATCCGCTGTAAAAAGTACAATTGAACACTGACCCACATCAATAAGGTGCCAAAGGATGCGCAATTGGGCCAGGCATCTCCAGCTGTTGAAAAATTGCAAATTTCCTTGGTTTCCATGGAGTAAGAGCCGTTGCTGGGCACGTGATCTTGACATCATTGATTATTCATTTGTGGCTACAGCCAAAAGTATTGGTCGGAGAGCAACGCGGTTTGCACCATTCGATTTCTCGTCACAAAATACGTCGGATTAGCCTCTTACCAGCAGCATTGGAACAGTTTTTCCACTTTTGGATTTTTGCCTGGTCTTTTTGCGAATTGAAATCGGCTACATTAACTATGTACAATCACGACTGGTCATTACTATATTCAACTTTTCATTATAAGTTATGTGCCCTTCGGTAGCCCAGACGACGTCAAATCTTTGAACCAAGCCCATTTAACTCACCCAACAAATGTCTTACTTCTAAGTCGAAGACAAACTCAATGTCTTTATCTACATGTAGAAAAACCACACCATTTGTATATAAAAAAAACAAAAGGTACTTGATACAATCCGCTGTAAAAAGTACAATTGAACACTGACCCACATCAATAAGGTGCCAAA